>NW_026894068.1:0-208596 GCF_032452875.1 Bos javanicus | reverse complement strand
GTGTCACGGTATCAGTGCATGATCAATTACGTGATCAGTGCATGATCAGCCAGGTGATCAGTTCATGATAGCTATGTGATCAGTTCATGATCAGTCACGTGATCAGTGCATGACCAGGCAGGTGATCAGTGCATGATCAGCCACGTGAACAGTGCATGATAGCCACGTGATCAGTGCATGATCCGTCACCTGATGGGTGTATGATCAGTCACCTGACCGGTACATGGTAGCTACATGATCATTGCATGATCAGCCACGTGAGTAGTGCATGATAGCCACGTGATCAGTGCATGATCAGTCACGTGTTCAGTGCCTGATCAGTCATGTAATCTGTGCATGACCAGGCACGTGATCAGTGTATGACCAGCCACGTGATCAGTGCATGATCAGCCACGTGATCAGTGCATGATCAGTCACGTGATCAGTGCATGATCAGTCACGTGATCAGTGGATGATCAGCCACGTGATCAGTGCATGATCAGCCACATGATCAGTGCATGATCAATTACGTGATCAGTGCATGATCAGTCACGTGACCAGTATATGGTAGCCAGGTGATCATTGCATGATCAGCCACATGAGCCGTGCATGATAGCCACGAGATCAGTGCATGATCAGTCACGTGATCAGTGCATGATCACTCACGTTAAGAGTGCATGATAAGTCACCTGATCAGTGCATGATCAATTACGTGATCAGTGCATGATCACTCACGTGACCAGTACATGGTAGCTACGTGATCATTGCATGAACAGCCGCGTGATCAGTGCATGATAGCCACGTGATCAGTGCATGATCAGTCACGTGATCAGTGCATGATCATCCGGGTGATCAGTGCATGGGCAGCCACGTGATCAGTGCATGATAAGACGTGATCAGTGCATGATCAGTCACGTGATCAGTGTATGATCAATCACGTGATCAGTGCATGATAGCCACGTAATGAGTGCACGATAGCCACGTGATCAGTGCATTATCAGTCACGTGATCAGTGTATGATCAGCCACGTGATCAGTGCATGATAGCCACGTGATCAGTGCATGATCAGCCACGTGATCAGTGCATGATCAGTTACGTGAGCAGTGTATGATCAGCCACGTGATCAGTGCATGGTCAAACACGTGAACAGTGTATGATCAGCCACGTGATCAGTGCATGATAGCCACGTGATCAGTGCATGATCAGTTACGTGATCAGTGTATGATCATCCACGTGAACAGTGCATGCTCAGTCACGTGATCTGGGCCTGCTGAGCTGCGTGATTACTGTCTGCTCATCTGCTTGACAATTGCCAGCTGAGCTGCACGATTCCTGCCTGTCATCTGCTTGACAATTGCCAGCTGTGCTGCGTAATTCCTGCCTGCTCAGCTGCTTGATTATTGCCAGCTGAGCAGCATGATTCCTCACAGCTGAGTTCCATGATTATTGCCTGCTGACTGTTTGATTCGTGCCTACTCAGCTCTTTGTTTATTGCCTCCAGAGGCACATGATCAGTGTATGATAGCAAACATGATCAGCGCATGATCAGTCACATGATCAGAGCCATTAAGTCACGTGATCACTACATGATAGTCATGTGATCAGTCCATGCTCAGTCACGGTATCAGTGCATGATCAGCCACGTGATCAGTGCATGATCAGCCACGTGATCAGTGCATGATAGCTATGTGATCAGTGCATGATTTGTCACGTGATCTGTGCATGACCAGGCAGGTGATCAGTGCATGATCAGCCACGTGAACAGTGCATGATAGCCACGTGATCAGTGCATGATCCGTCACCTGATGGGTGTATGATCAGTCACCTGACCGGTACATGGTAGCTACATGATCATTGCATGATCAGCCACGTGAGTAGTGCATGATAGCCACGTGATCAGTGCATGATCAGTCACGTGTTCAGTGCCTGATCAGTCATGTAATCTGTGCATGACCAGGCACGTGATCAGTGTATGACCAGCCAAGTGATCAGTGCATGATAGCCACGTGATCAGTGCATGATCAGTCACGTGATCAGTGCATGATCAGTCACGTGATCAGTGGATGATCAGCCACGTGATCAGTGCATGATCAGCCACATGATCAGTGCATGATCAATTACGTGATCAGTGCATGATCAGTCACGTGACCAGTATATGGTAGCTAGGTGATCATTGCATGATCAGCCACATGAGCCGTGCATGATAGCCACGAGATCAGTGCATGATCAGTCACGTGATCAGTGCATGATCACTCACGTTAAGAGTGCATGATAAGTCACCTGATCAGTGCATGATCAATTACGTGATCAGTGCATGATCACTCACGTGACCAGTACATGGTAGCTACGTGATCATTGCATGAACAGCCGCGTGAGCAGTGCATGATAGCCACATGATCAGTGCATGATCTGTCACGTGATTAGTGTATGATCATCCGCGTGATCAGTGCATGGGCAGTCATGTGATCAGTGCATGATATAGACGTGATCAGTGCATGATCAGTCTCGTGATCAGTGCATGATCAGCCACGTGATCAGTGCATGATCAGTCACGTGATCGGTGCATGATCAGCCACGTGACCAGTGCATGGTAGCTACGTGATCAGTGCATGATCAGCCACGTGAGCAGTGCATGATCAGCCACGTGATCAGTGCATGATCAGTCACGTGATCAGTGCATGATCAGTCACGTGACCAGTACATGGTAGCTGCGTGATCAGTCGCATGATCAGCCACGTGATCAGTGCATGTCCAGCCACGTGATCAGTGCATGATAGCCACGTGATCAGTGCATGATCAGTCACGTGATCAGTGCATGATCAGCCACGTGATCAGTGCATGATCAGCCACGTGATCAGTGCATGATCAGCCACATGATCAGTGAATGATCAGTTACGTGATCAGTGCATGATCAGTCACGTGACCAGTGCATGGTAGCTACGTGATCAGTGCATGATCAGCCACGTGAGCAGTGCATGATCAGCCACGTGATCAGTGCATGATCAGTCACGTGATCAGTGCATGTCATCGCGATCAATGCATGATAGCCCGTGATCAGTGCATGATCAGTCACGTGATCAGTGCATGATCAGCCAAGTGACCAGTGCATGATAGCTACGTGATCAGTGCATGAACAGCCGCGTGAGCAGTGCATGATAGCCACGTGATCAGTGCATGATCAGTCACGTGATCAGTGCATGATCAGCCGCGTGATCAGTGCATGGGCAGTCACGTGATCAGTGCATGATAAGACGTGATCAGTGCATGATCAGTCACGTGATCAGTGTATGATCAGCCACGTGATCAGTGCATGATAGCCACGTGAACAGTGCACGATCAGCCACGATGATCAGTGCATTATAGTCACGTGATCAGTGCATGATCAGCCACGTGAACAGTGCATGATAGCCAACGTGATCAGTGCATGATCAGTCACGTGAACAGTGTATGATCAGCCACGTGAGCAGTGCATGATAAGCCACGTGATCAGTGCATGATCAATCACGTGATCAGTGTATGATCAGCCACGTGAACAGTGCATGCTCAGTCACGTGATCAGGGCCTGCTGAGCTGCGTGATTACTGTCTGCTCATCTGCTTGACAATTGCCAGCTGAGCTGCACGATTCCTGCCTGTCATCTGCTTGACAATTGCCAGCTGTGCTGCGTAATTCCTGCCTGCTCAGCTGCTTGATTATTGCCAGCTGAGCAGCATGATTCCTCACAGCTGAGTTCCATGATTATTGCCTGCTGACTGTTTGATTCGTGCCTACTCAGCTCTTTGTTTATTGCCTCCAGAGGCACATGATCAGTGTATGATAGCAAACATGATCAGCGCATGACCATTCACATGATCAGCGCCCTTAAGTCATGTGATCACAACATGATAGTCATGTGATCAGTCCATGCTCAGTCACGGTATCAGTGCATGATCAGCCACGTGATCAGTGCATGATCAGCCACGTGATTAGTGCATGATCAGCCACGTGATCAGTGCATGATCAGCCACGTGATCAGTGCATGATCAGTCACGTGATCAGTGCATGATCAGTCACGTGATCAGTGTATGATCAGCCACGTGATCAGTGCATGATAGCCACGTGATCAGTGCATGATCAGTCACGTGATCAGTGCATGATCAGTCACGTGATCAGTGCATGATCAGTCACGTGATCAGTGCATGATCAGTCACGTGACCAGTACATGGTAGCCGTGTGATCATTGCATGATCAGCCACGTGAGCAGTGCATGATAGTCACGTGATCAGTGCATGATCAGCCACGTGATCAGTGCATGATCAGTTACGTGATCAGTGCATGATCAGTCACGTGACCAGTACATGGTAGCTACGTGATCATTGCATGATCAGCCACGTGATCAGTGCATGATAGCCACGTGATCAGTGCATGATAGCCACGTGATCAGTGCATGATCAGTCACGTGATACGTGCATGATCAGCCACGTGAGCAGTGCATGATCAGCCACGTGATCAGTGCAGGATCAATTACGTGATCAGTGCATGATCAGTCACGTGACCAGTACATGGTTGCCACGTGATCAGTGCATGATCAGCCACGTGAGCAGTGCATGATAGCCACGTGATCAGTGCATGATCAGTCACGTGATCAGTGCATGATCAGTCACGTGAACAGTGCATGATCAGTCGTGATCAGTGCATGATCAGTCACGTGACCAGTACATGGTAGCTACGTGATCATTGCATGATCAGCCACGTGATCAGTGCATGATAGTCACGTGATCAGTGCATGATCAGCCACGTGATCAGTGCATGATAGTCACGTGACCAGTACATGGTAGCTACGTGATCATTGCATGATCAGCCATGTGAACCGTGCATGATAGCCACGAGATCAGTGCATGATCAGTCACGTGATCAGTGCATGATCAGCCACGTGAACAGTGCATGATAAGCCACGTGATCAGTGCATGATCAATTACGTGATCAGTGCATGATCACTCACGTGACCAGTACATGGTAGCTACGTGATCATTGCATGATCAGCCACGTGAGCAGTGCATGATAGCCGCGTGATCAGTGCATGATCTGTCAAATGATCAGTGTATGTTTCCCACGTGATCAGTGCATGGGCAGTCACGTGATCAGTGCATGATCAGTCACGTGATCAGTGCAAGATCAGTCTCGTGATCAGTGTATGATCAACCACGTGATCAGTGCACGATAGCCAGGTAATGAGTGCACGATAGCCAGATGATCAGTGCATTATCAGTCATGTGATCAGTGTATGATCAGCCAAGTAATCAGTGCATGATTGCCAACTCATCAGTGCATGATCAGTCACGTGATCAGTGCATGGTCAGTCACGTGATCAGTGCATGATCAGTCACGTGATCAGTGTATGATCATCCACGTGATCAGTGCATGTTGAGTCATGTAATCAATGCATGATAGCACCGTGATCAGTGCATGATCAGTCCCGTGATGAGTGTATGATCAGCCAAGTGATCAGTGCAAGATAGCTACGTGATCAGTGCATGATCAGTCACATGATCAGTGCATGATCAGCCACGTCATCAGTGCATGATAGCCACGTGATCAGTGCATACAATTATGTGATCAGTGCATGCGCAATCACGTGATGAGTGCATGAGAGTCACGTGATAAGTGCATGATCAGTCACGTGATAGGTGTGTGATCATCCACGTGAACAGTGCATGCTCAGTCACGTGATCAGGGCCTGCTGAGCTGCGTGATTACTGTCTGCTCATCTGCTTGACAATTGCCAGCTGAGCTGCACGATTCCTGCCTGTCATCTGCTTGACAATTGACAGCTGTGCTGCGTAATTCCTGCCTGCTCAGCTACTTGATTATTGCCAGCTGAGCAGCATGATTTCTCACAGCTGAGTTCCATGATTATTGCCTGCTGACTGTTTGATTCCTGCCTACTCAGCTCTGTGTTCATTGCCTCCAGAGGCACATGATCAGTGTATGACACCAAACATGATCAGCACATGATGAGTCACATGATCAATGCATGATAAGCCAGGTGATCAGTGCATGATCAGCACGTGATCAGTGCATGATCAGTCTTGTGACCAGTACATGGTAGCTGCGTGATCATTGCATGATCAGCCACGTGAGCAGTGCATGATAGCCACGTGATCAGTTCATGATCAGCCACGTGATCAGTGCATGATCAGTCACGTGATCAGTGCATGATCAGCCACGTGATCAGTGCATGATCAGTCACGTGACCAGTACATGGTAGCTACGTGATCATTGCATGATTAGCCACGTTATCTGTGCATGATAGCCACGTGATCAGTGCATGATAGACACGTGATCAGTGCATGATCAGTCACGTGATCAGTGCATGATCAGCCACATGATCAGTGCATGACCAGGCACATGATCAGTGTATGACCAGCCAAGTGATCAGTGCATGATAGCCACGTGATCAGTGCATGATCATGCACGTGATCAGTGCATGTGGAGTCATGTAGTCAATGCATTATAGCGCCGCAATCAGTGCACGATCAGTCCCATGATGAGAGTATGATCAGCCAAGTGACCAGTGCAAGATAGCTACGTGATCAGTGCATGATCAGTCACGTGATCAGTGCATGATCAGCCACGTGATCAGTGCATGATCAGTCACGTGATCAGTGCATGATCAGCCACGTGATCAGTGCATGATCAGCCACGTGATCAGTGCATGATCAGTCACGTGATCAGTGCATGATCAATTACGTGATCAGTGCATGATCAGTCACGGGACCAGTATATGGTAGCTAGGTGATCATTGCATGATCAGCCGCATGAGCCGTGCATGATAGCCACGTGATCAGTGCATGATCAGTCACGTGATCAGTGCATGATCAGTCACGTGAACAGTGCATGATAAGTCAGGTGATCAGTGCATGATCAATCACGTGATCAGTGCATGATCAGTCACGTGACCAGTACATGGTAGCTACGTGATCATTGCATGAAGAGCCGCGTGAGCAGTGCATGATAGCCACGTGATCAGTGCATGATCAGTCACGTGATCAGTGCATGATCAGCCACGTGATCAGTGCATGATCAGCCACGTGATCAGTGCATGATCAATTACGTGATCAGTGCATGATCAGCCACGTGATCAGTGCATGATCAGTCACGTGATCAGTGCATGATCAGTCACGTGATCAGTGCATGATCAGCCACGTGAGCAGTGCATGATCAGCCACGTGATCAGTGCATGATCAGTCACGTGAACAGTGCATGATCAGCCACGTGATCAGTGCATGGTCAGCCACGTGAACAGTGTGTGATCAGCCACGTGATCAGTGCTGAGTTCCAAGATTTTTGCCTGCTGACTGTTTGATTCGTGCCTACTCAGCCCTTTGTTTATTGCCTCCAGAGGCACATGATCAGTGTATGATAGCAAACATGATCAGCGCATGATCAGTCACGTGATCAGCGCCATTAAGTCACGTGATCACTGCATGATAGTCATGTGATCAGTCCATGCTCAGTCACGTTATCAGTGCATGATCAGACACGTGATCAGTGCATGATCAGTCACGTGATCAGTGCATGATCAGCCACGTGATCAGTGCATGACCAGTCACGTGATCAGTGCATGATCAGCCACGTGATCAGTGCATGATAGTCACGTGATCAGTGCATGATCAGTCACGTGATCAGTGCATGATCAGCCACGTGATCAGTGCATGATCAGCCACGTGAGCAGTGCATGATCAGTCACGTGATCAGTGCATGATCAGTCATGTAGTCAATGCATGATAGCGCCGTGATCAGTGCACGATCAGTCACGTGATGAGTGTATGATCAGCCACGTGATCAGTGCAAGATAGCTACGTGATCAGTGCATGATCAGTCACGTGATCAGTGCATGATCAGTCACGTGATCGGTGTGTGATCAGCCATGTGAACAGTGAATGCTCAGTCACGTGATCAGGGCCTGCTGAGCTGCGTGATTACTGTCTGCTCATCTGCTTGACAATTTCCAGCTGAGCTGCACGATCCTGCCTGTCATCTCCTAGACAATTGCCACCTGTGCTACGTAATTCCTGCCTGCTCATCTGCTTGATTATTGCCAGCTGAGCAGCATGATTCCTCAGAGGTGAGTTCCATGATTATAGCCTGCTGACTGTTTGATTCCTGCCTACTCAGCTCTTTGTTCATTGCCTCCAGAGGCACATGATCAGTGTGTGACAGCAAACATGATCAGCACATGATCAGTCACATAATCAATGCATGATAAGCCAGGTGATCAGAGCATGATCAATTATGTGATCAGTGCATGATCAGTCACGTGACCAGTACATGGTAGCTGCGTGATCATTGCATGATCAGCCACGTGATCAGTGCATGATAGCCACGTGATCAGTGCATGATAGCCACGTGATCAGTGCATGAACAGTCACGTGATCTGTGCATGATCAGTCACGTGACAGTGCATGATCAGCCACGTGATCAGTGCATGATAGCCACGTGATCAGTGCATGATCAGCCACGTGATCAGTGCATGATCAGCCACGTGATCAGTGCATGATCAGCCACGTGATCAGTGCATGATCAGCCACGTGATCAGTGCATGATAGCCACGTGATCAGTGCATGAGCCACGTGATCAGTGCATGATAGCCACGTGATCAGTGCATGATCAGTCACGTGATACAGTGCGTGATCAGCCACGTGATCAGTGCATGATGAGCCACGTGATCAGTGCAGGATCAATTACGTGATCAGTGCATGATCAGTCACGTGATCAGTGCATGATAGCCACGTGATCAGTGCATGATCAGCCACGTGATCAGTGCATGATAGCCACGTGATCAGTGCATGATCAGTCACGTGATACATGTGTGATGAGCCACGTGATCAGTGCATGATCAGCCACGTGATCAGTGCATGATCAGTTACGTGATCAGTGCATGATCAGTCACGTGATCAGTACATGGTAGCTACGTGATCAGTGCATGATCAGCCACGTGATCAGTGCATGATCAGCCACGTGATCAGTGCATGATCAGTCACGTGATCAGTGCATGATCAGCCACGTGATCAGTGCATGATCAGTTACGTGATCAGTGCATGATCAGTCACGTGACCACTACATGGTAGCTACGTGATCATTGCATGATCAGCCACGTGAACAGTGCATGATAGCCACGTGATCAGTGCATGATCAGCCACGTGATCAGTGCATGATCAGCCACGTGAACAGTGCATGATAAGTCACGTGATAAGTGCATGATCAATTACGTGATCAGTGCATGATCAGTCACGTGACCAGTACATGGTAGCTACGTGATCATTGCATGATCAGCCACGTGATCAGTGCATGATAGCCACGTGATCACTGCATGATCAGCCACATGATCAGTGCATGATCAGCCACGTGATCAGTGCATGGGCAGCCACGTGATCAGTGCATGATCAGCCACGTGATCAGTGCATGATCAGTCACGTGATCAGTGTATGATCAACCACGTGATCAGTGCACGATCAGTCACGTGACCAGTACATGGTAGCTGTGTGATCATTGCATGATCAGCCACGTGAGCAGTGCATGATAGTCACGTGATCAGTGCATGATCAGCCACGTGATCAGTGCATGATCAACTACGTGATCAGTGCATGATCAGTCACGTGACCAGTACATGATAGCTACGTGATCATTGCATGATCAGCCACGTGATCAGTGCATGATAGCCACGTGATCAGTGCATGATAGCCACGTGATCAGTGCATGATCAGTCACGTGATCAGTGTGTGATCAGCCACGTGATCAGTGCATGATGAGTCAGGTAATCAGTGCAGGATTAATTACGTGATCAGTGCATGATCAGTCACGTGACCAGTACATGGTTGCTACGTGATCAGTGCATGATCAGCCACGTGAGCAGTGCATGATAGCCACGTGATCAGTGCATGATCAGTCACGTGATCAGTGCATGATCAGTCACGTGAACAGTGCATGATCATTCACGTGATCTGTGCATGATCAGTCACGTGACCAGTACATGGTAGCCACGTGATCATTGCATGATCAGCCACGTGATCAGTGCATGATCAGTCACGTGATCAGTGTATGATCAGCCACGTGATCAGTGCATGATAGTCCCGTGACCAGTACATGGTAGCTACGTGGTCATTGCATGATCAGCCACGTGAACAGTGCATGATAGCAACGAGATCAGTGCATGATCAGTCACGTGATCAGTGCATGATCAGCCACGTGAACAGTGCATGATAAGTCACCTGATCAGTGCATGATCAATTACGTGATCAGTGCATGATCACTCACCTGACCAGTACATGGTAGCTACGTGAACATTGCATTATCAGCCACGTGAGCAGTGCATGATAGCCGCGTGATCACTGCATGATCTGTCAAATGATCAGTGTATGTTTCCCACGTGATCAGTGCATGGGCAGTCAGGTGATCAGTGCATGATACAGACGTGATCAGTGCAAGATCAGTCTCGTGATCAGTGTATGATCAACCACGTGATCAGTGCACGATAGCCAGGTAATGAGTGCACGATAGCCAGATGATCAGTGCATTATCAGTCATGTGATCAGTGTATGATCAGCCAAGTAATCAGTGCATGATTGCCAACTCATCAGTGCATGATCAGTCACGTGATCAGTGCATGGTCAGTCACGTGATCAGTGCATGATCAGTCACGTGATCAGTGTATGATCATCCAGGTGATCAGTGCATGTTGAGTCATGTAATCAATGCATGATAGCACCGTGATCAGTGCATGATCAGTCCCGTGATGAGTGTATGATCAGCCAAGTGATCAGTGCAAGATAGCTACGTGATCAGTGCATGATCAGTCACATGATCAGTGCATGATCAGCCACGTCATCAGTGCATCATAGCCACGTGATCAGTGCATACAATTATGTGATCAGTGCATGCGCAATCACGTGATGAGTGCATGAGAGTCACGTGATAAGTACATGATCAGTCACGTGATAGGTGTGTGATCATCCACGTGAACAGTGCATGCTCAGTCACGTGATCAGGGCCTGCTGAGCTGCGTGATTACTGTCAGCTCATCTGCTTGACAATTGCCAGCTGAGCTGCACGATTCCTGCCTGTCATCTCCTTGACATTTGCCACCTGTGCTGTGTAATTCCTGCCTGCTCATCTACTTGATTATTGCCAGCTGAGCAGCATGATTTCTCAGAGCTGAGTTCCATGATTATTGCCTGCTGACTGATTCCTGCCTACCCAGCTCTGTGTTCATTGCCTCCAGAGGCACATGATCAGTGTATGACACCAAACATGATCAGCACATGATGAGTCACATGATCAATGCATGATAAGCCAGGTGATCAGTGCATGATCAAGTACGTGAGCAGTGCATGATCAGTCATGTGACCAGTACATGTTAGCTGCGTGATCATTGCATGATCAGCCACGTGAGCAGTGCATGATAGCCACGTGATCAGTTCATGATCAGCCACGTGATCAGTGCATGATCAGTCACGTGATCAGTGCATGATCAGCCACGTGATCAGTGCATGATCATTCACGTGACCAGTACATGGTAGCTACGTGATCATTGCATGATCAGCCACGTTATCTGTGAATGATAGCCACGTGATCAGTGCATGATAGACACGTGATCAGTGCATGATCAGTCACGTGATAAGTGCATGATCAGCCACATGATCAGTGCATGACCAGGCACATGATCAGTGTATGACCATCCAAATGATCAGTGCATGATAGCCACGTGATCAGTGCATGATCATGCACGTGATCAGTGCATGTGGAGTCATGTAGTCAATGCATTATAGCGCCGCAATCAGTGCACGATCAGTCCCATGATGAGAGTATGATCAGCCAAGTGACCAGTGCAAGATAGCTACGTGATCAGTGCATGATCAGTCACATGATCAGTGCATGATCAGCCACGTGATCAGTGCATGATCAGTCACGTGATCAGTGTATGACCAGCCAAGTGATCAGTGCATGATAGCCACGTGATCAGTGCATGATCAGTCACGTGATCAGTGCATGATCAATTACATGATCAGTGCGTGATCAGTCACGTGACCAGTATATGGTAGCTAGGTGATCATTGCATGATTAGCCACATGAGCCGTGCATGATAGCCACGAGATCAGTGCATGATCAGTCACGTGATCAGTGCATGATCAGCCACGTGATCAGTGCATGACCAGGCACGTGATCAGTGTATGTCCAGCCAAGTGATCAGTGCATGATACTCAAGTGATCAGTGCATGATCAGCCACGTGATCAGTGCATGATCAGCCACGTGATCAGTGCATGATCAGCCACATGAGCAGTGCATGGTCAGTCACGTGATCAGTGCATGATCATCCACGTGATCAGTGCATGTGGAGTCATGTAGTCAATGCATGATAGCGCCGTGATCAGTGCACGATCAGTCCCGTGATGAGTGTGTGATCAGCCAAGTGATCAGTGCAAGATAGCTATGTGATCAGTGCATGATCAGTCACATGATCAGTGCATGATCAGTCACGTGATAAGTGTGTGATCAGCCATGTGAACAGTGAATGCTCAGGCACGTGATCAGGGCCTGCTGAGCTGCGTGATTACTGTCTGCTCATCTGCTTTACAATTTCCAGCTGAGCTGCACGATCCTGCCTGTCATCTCCTAGACAATTGCCACCTGTGCTGCGTAATTCCTGCCTGCTCATCTACTTGATTATTGCCAGCTGAGCAGCATGATTTCTCAGAGGTGAGTTCCATGATTATAGCCTGCTGACTGATTCCTGCCTACTCAGCTCTATGTTCATTGCCTCCAGAGGCACATGACCAGTGTGTGACACCAAACATGATCAGCACATGATCAGTCACATGATCAATGCATGATAAGCCAGGTGATCAGTGCATGATCAATTATGTGATCAGTGCATGATCAGTCATGTGACCAGTACATGGTAGCTGCGTGATTATTGCATGATCAGCCACGTGAGCAGTGCATGATGGCCACATGATCAGTGCATGATAGCCACGTGATCAGTGCATGTTAGCCACGTGATCAGTGCATGATCAGTCACGTGATACGTGTGTGATCAGCCACCTGATCAGTGCATGATATCCACGTGATCAGTGCAGGATAGCCACGTGATCAGTGCATGAGAGCCACGTGATCAGGGCATGATAGCCACGTGATCAATACATGATCAGTCATGTGATACGTGCATGATCAGCCACCGGATCAGTGCGTGATGAGCAATGTGATCAGTGCAGGATTAATTACGTGATTTTTGCATGATGAGCCACGTGATCAGTGCATGATATCCACGTGATCAGTGCATGATAGCCACGTGATCAGTGCATGAGAGCCACGTGATCAGTCCATGATCAGTCAAGTGATACATGTGTGATGAGCCACGTGATCAGTGCATGATGAGCCACGTGATCAGTGCAGGATCAATTACGTGATCAGTGTATGATCAGCCACGTGATCAGTGCATGATCAATTACGTGATCAGTGCATGATAGTCACGTGAGCTCTACATGGTAGTTTCGTGATCATTGCATGATCAGCCACGTGATCAGTGCATGATCAGCCACGTGATCAGTGCATGATCAGTCACGTGATCAGTGTATGATCAGCCACGTGATCAGTGCATGATCAATTACGTGATCAGTGCATGATAGTCACGTGACCACTACATGGTAGCCACGTGATCATTGCGTGATCAGCCATGTGAACAGTGCATGATAGCAACGAGATCAGTGCATGATCAGTCACGTGATCAGTGCATGATCAGCCACGTGAACAATGCATGATAAGTCACCTGATAAGTGTATGATCAATTAGGTGATCAGTGCATGATCACTCACGTGACCAGTACATGGTAGCTACGTGATCATTGCATGATCAGCCACGTGAGCAGTGCATGATAGCCGCGTGATCACTGCATGATCTGTCAAATGATCAGTGTATGTTTATCCACGTGATCAGTGCATGGGCAGTCAGGTGATCAGTGCATGATACAGACGTGATCAGTGCAAGATCAGTCTCGTGATCAGTGTATGATCAACCACATGATCAGTGCACGATAGCCAGGTAATGAGTGCACGATAGCCAGATGATCAGTGCATTATCAGTCACGTGATCAGTGTATGATCAGCCAAGTAATCAGTGCATGATTGCCAACTCATCAGTGCATGATCAGTCACGTGATCAGTGCATGGTCAGTCACGTGATCAGTGCATGATCAGTCACGTGATCAGTGTATGATCATCCAGGTGATCAGTGCATGTTGAATCATGTAATCAATGCATGATAGTGCCGTGATCAGTGCATGATCAGTCCCGTGATGAGTGCATGATCAGCCATGTGATCAGTGCAAGATAGCCACGTGATCAGTGCATGATAGACACGTGATCAGTGCATGATCAGCCACGTCATCAGTGCATCATAGCCACGTGATCAGTGCATACAATTATGTGATCAGTGCATGCGCAGTCACGTGATGAGTGCATGAGAGCCACGTGATAAGTGCATTATCAGTCACGTGATAGGTGTGTGATCATCCACGTGAACAGTGCATGCTCAGTCACGTGATCAGGGCGTGCTGAGCTGCGTGATTATTGTCTGCTCATGTGCTTGACAATTGCCAGCTGAGCTGTACGATTACTGCCTGTCATCTCCTTGACAATTGCCACCTGTGCTGCATAATTCCTGCCTGCTCATCTACTTGATTATTGCCAGCTGAGCAGCATGATTTCTCAGAGCTGAGTTCCATGATTATTGCCTGCTGACTGATTCCTGCCTACCCAGCTCTGTGTTCATTGCCTCCAGAGGCACATGATCAGTGTATGACACCAAACATGATCAGTACATGATGAGTCACATGATCAATGCATGATAAGCCAGGTGATCAGTGCATGATCAGTACGTGAGCAGTGCATGATCAGCCACGTGATCAGTGCATGAGCAGCCACGTGATCAGTGCATGATCAGTCAAGTGATACATGTGTGATCAGCCACCGGATCAGTGCGTGATGAGCCATGTGATCAGTGCAGTATCAATTACGTGATCACTGCATGATCAGTCACGTGACCAGTGCATGATAGCTACGTGATCATTGCATGATCAGCCACGTGATCAGTGCATGATTAGTCACGTGATCAGTGTATGATCAGCCACGTGATCAGTGCATGATAGTCCCGTGACCAGTACATGGTAGCTACGTGGTCATTGCATGATCAGCCATGTGAACCGTGCATGATAGCAACGAGATCAGTGCATGATCAGTCACGTGATCAGTGCATGATCAGCCACGTGAACAGTGCATGATAAGTCACCTGATCAGTGTATGATCAATTACGTGATCAGTGCATGATCACTCACCTGACCAGTACATGGTAGCTACGTGATCATTGCATGATCAGCCACGTGAGCAGTGCATGATAGCCGCGTGATCACTGCATGATCTGTCAAATGATCAGTGTATGTTTCCCACGTGATCAGTGCATGGGCAGTCAGGTGATCAGTGCATGATACAGACGTGATCAGTGCAAGATCAGTCTCGTGATCAGTGTATGATCAACCACGTGATCAGTGCACGATAGCCAGGTAATGAGTGCACAATAGCCAGATGATCAGTGCATTATCAGTCATCTGATCAGTGTATGATCAGCCAAGTAATCAGTGCATGATTGCCAACTCATCAGTGCATGATCAGTCACGTGATCAGTGCATGGTCAGTCACGTGATCAGTGCATGATCAGTCACGTGATCAGTGAATGATCATCCAGGTGATCAGTGCATGATGAGTCATGTAATCAATGCATGATAGCACCGTGATCAGTGCATGATCAGTCCCGTGATGAGTGTATGATCAGCCAAGTGATCAGTGCAAGATAGCTACGTGATCAGTGCACGATCAGTCACGTGATCAGTGCATGATCAGCCACGTCATCAGTGCATGATAGCCACGTGATCAGTGCATACAATTATGTGATCAGTGCATGCCCAATCACGTGATGAGTGCATGAGAGCCACGTGATAAGTGCATGATCAGTCACGTGATAGGCGTGTGATCATCCACGTGAACAGTGCATGCTCAGTCACGTGATCAGGGCCTGCTGAGCTGCGTGATTACTGTCTGCTCATCTACTTGACAATTGCCAGCTGAGCTGCACGATTCCTGCCTGTCATCTCCTTGACATTTACCACCTGTGCTGCGTAATTCCTGCCTGCTCATCTACTTGATTATTGCCAGCTGAGCAGCATGATTTCTCAGAGCTGAGTTCCATGATTATTGCCTGCTGACTGATTCCTGCCTAGCCAGCTCTGTGTTCATTGCCTCCAGAGGCACATGATCAGTGTATGACACCAAACATGATCAGCACATGATGAGTCACATGATCAATGCATGATAAGCCATGTGATCAGTGCATGATCAAGTACGTGATCAGTGTATGATCAGTCATGTGACCAGTACATGGTAGCTGCGTGATCATTGCATGATCAGCCACGTGAGCACTGCATGATAGCCACGTGATCAGTTCATGATCAGCCACGTGATCAGTGCATGATCAGTCACGTGATCAGTGCATGATCAGCCACGTGATCAGTGCATGATCAGCCACGTGATCAGTGCATGATCATTCACGTGACCAGTACATGGTAGCCACGTGATCATTGCATGATCAGCCACGTTATCTGTGAATGATAGCCACGTGATCAGTGCATGATAGACACGGGATCAGTGCATGATCAGTCACGTGATAAGTGCATGATCAGCCACATGATCAGTGCATGACCAGGCACATGATCAGTGTATGAACATCCAAATGATCAGTGCATGATAGCCACGTGATCAGTGCATGATCATGAACGTGATCAGTGCATGTGGAGTCATGTAGTCAATGCATTATAGCGCCGCAATCAGTGCACGATCAGTCCCATGATGAGTGTATGATCAGCCAAGTGACCAGTGCAAGATAGCCACGTGATCAGTGCATGATCAGTCACATGATCAGTGCATGATCAGCCACGTGATCAGTGCATGATCAGTCACGTGATCAGTGTATGACCAGCCAAGTGATCAGTGCATGATAGCCACGTGATCAGTGCATGATCAGTCACGTGATCAGTGCATGATCAATTACATGATCATTGCGTGATCAGTCACGTGACCAGTATATGATAGCTAGGTGATCATTGCATGATTAGCCACATGACCAGTGCATGATAGCCACGAGATCAGTGCATGATCAGTCACGTGATCAGTGCATGACCACTCACGTGAACAGTGCATGATAAGTCAACTTATCAGTGCATGATCAATAACGTGATCAGTGCATGATCACTCACGTGACCAGTACATGGTAGCTACGTGATCATTGCATGAACAGCCGCGTGAGCAGTGCATGATAGCCACGTGATCAGTGCATGATCAGTCACGTGATCAGTGCATGATCAGCCACGTGATCAGTGCATGATCAGCCAAATGATCAGTGCATGATCAATTACGTGATCAGTGCATGATCAGCCACGTGATCAGTGCATGATCAGTCACGTGATCAGTGCACGGTCAGTCACGTAATCAGTGCATGATCAGCCACGTGAGCAGTGCATGATAGCCACGTGATCAGTGCATGATCAGCCACGTGATTAGTGCATGATCAATTACGTGATCAGTGCATGATCAGTTACGTGATCAGTGTATGATCAGCCACGTGATCAGTGCATGGTCAGACACGTGAACAGTGTATGATCAGCCACGTGATCAGTGCTGAGTTCCATGATTTTTGCCTGCTGACTGTTTGATTCGTGCCTACTCAGCTCTTTGTTTATTGCCTCCAGAGGCACATGATCAGTGTATGATAGCAAACATGCTCAGCGCATGATCATTCACATGGTCAGCGCCATTAAGTCACGTGATCACTCCATGATAGTTATGTGATCAGTCCATGCTCAGTCACGGTATCAGTGCATGATCAGACACGTGATCAGTGCATGATCAGTCATGTGATCAGTGCATGATCAGCCACGTGATCAGTGCATGACCAGGCACGTGATCAGTGTATGTCCAGCCAAGTGATCAGTGCATGATAGCCACGCGATCAGTGCATGATCAGTCACGTGATCAGTGTATGATCAGCCACGTGATCAGTGCATGATCAGCCACATGATCAGTGCATGATCAGCCATGTGATCAGTGCATGATCAGTCACGTGATCAGTGCATGGTCAGTCACGTGATCAGTGCATGATCATCCACGTGATCAGTGCATGTGAGTCATGTAGTCAATGCATGATAGCCCGTGATCAGTGCACGATCAGTCCCGTGATGAGTGTATGATCAGCCAAGTGATCAGTGCATGATAGCTATGTGATCAGTGCATGATCAGTCACATGATCAGTGCATGATCAGTCACGTGATAGGTGTGTGATCAGCCACGTGAACAGTGCATGCTCAGTCACGTGATCAGGGCCTGCTGAGCTGCGTGATTACTGTCTGCTCATCTGCTTTACAATTTCCAGCTGAGCTGCACGATCCTGCCTGTCATCTCCTTGACAATTGCCACCTGTGCTGCGTAATTCCTGCCTGCTCATCTACTTGATTATTGCCAGCTGAGCAGCATGATTTCTCAGAGCTGAGTTGCATGATTATAGCCTGCTGACTGATTCCTGTCTACTCAGCTCTATGCTCATTGCCTCCAGAGGCACATGATCAGTGTGTGACACCAAACATGATCAGCACATGATCAGTCACATGATCAGTGCATGATAAGCCAGGTGATCAGTGCATGATCAATTATGTGATCAGTGCATGATCAGTCATGTGACCAGTACATTGTAGCTGCGTGATCATTGCATGATCAGCCACGTGAGCAGTGCATGATAGCCACATGATCAGTGCATGATAGCCACGTGATCAGTGCATGAACAGTCACGTGATCTGTGCATGATCATTCACCTGATCAGTGCATGATCAGTCACGTGATCAGTGCATGATCAATTACCTGATCAGTGCATGATCAGTCACGTGACCAGTGCATGGTAGCTACGTGATCATTGCATGATCAGCCACGTGATCAGTGCATGATAGCCACGTGATCAGTGCATGATCATCCACGTGATCATTGCAGGATCAGCCACGTGATCACTTCATGATAAGTCACGTGATCTGTACATGATCAGTCAGCTGAAACGTGTGTGATCAGCCACGTGATCAGTGCATGATGAGACATGTGATCAGTGCAGGATCAATTACGTAATCAGTGCATGATCAGTCAGGTGACCAGTACATGGTAGCTACGTGATCAGTGCATGATCAGCCACGTGATCAGTGCATGATAGCCACGTGATCAGTGCATGATCAGTCATGTGATACGTGTGTGATCAGCCACATGATCAGTGCATTATATCCACGTGATCAGTGCATGATAGCCACGTGATCAGTGAATGATCAGTCACGTGATCAGTGCATGATCAGTCACGTGATCAGTGCATGATCAGTCACGTGTTCAGTGCATGATCAGCCACGTGAATAATGTATGATTAGCCACGTGATCAGTGCATAATATCCAAGTGATCAGTGCATGTTCAATCACATGATCAGTGTATGATCAGCCAGGTGAACAGTGCATGCTCAGTCACGTGATCAGGGCCTGCTGAGCTGCGTGATTACTGTCTGCTCATCTGCTTGACAATTGCCAGCTGAGCTGCATGATTCCTGCCTGTCATCTGCTTGACAATTGCCAGCTGCTGTGTAATTCCTGCCTGCTCAGCTGCTTGATTATTGCCAGCTGAGCAGCATGATTCCTCACAGCTGAGATCCATGATTATTGCCTGCTGACTGTTTGATTCGTGCCTACTCAGCTCTTTGTTTATTGCCTCCAGAGGCACATGATCAGTGTATGAAAGCAAACATGATCAGCGCATGATCAGTCACATGATCAGCGCCATTAAGTCACGTGATCACTACATGATAGTCATGTGATCAGTCCATGCTCAGTCACGGTATCAGTGCATGATCAGCCACGTGATCAGTGCATGATCAGCCACGTGATCAGTGCATGATCAGCCACGTGATCAGTGAATGACTGCTACGTGATCAGTTCATGATTAGTCACTTGATCAGTGCATGACCAGGCAGGTGATCAGTGCATGATCAGCCACGTGAACAGTGCATGATAGCCACGTGATCAGTGCATGATTAGTCACCTAATGGATGTATGATCAGTCACGTGACCAGTACATGGTAGCTACATGATCATTGCATGATCAGCCACGTGAGTAGTGTATGAGAGCCACGTGATCAGTGCATGATCAGTGACGTGATCAGCGCATGATCAGTCATGTAATCTGTGCATGACCAGGCACGTGATCAGTGTATGACCAGCCATGTGATCAGTGCATGATAGCCACGTGATCAGTGCATGATAAGTCACGTGATCAGTGCATGATCAGTCAAGTGATCAGTGCAGGATCAGCCACATGATCAGTGCATGATCAATTACGTGATCAGTGCATGATAAGTCACCTGATCAGTGCATGATCAGTTACGTGATCAGTGCATGATCAGTCACGTGACCAGTACATGGTAGCTACGTGATCATTGCGTGATCAGCCGCGTGATCAGTGCATGATAGCCACGTGATTACTGCATGATAGCCACGTGATCAGTGCATGATCAGTCATGTGATACGTGTGTGATCAGCCACGTGATCAGTGCATGATATCCACGTGATCAGTGCATGATAGCCACGTGATCAGTGCATGAGAGCCACGTGATCAGTGCATGATCAGTCACCTGATCAGTGCATGATCAGCCACGTGATCAGTGCATGATCAGTCACGTGATCAGTGCATGATCAGTCACGTGATCAGTGCATGATCAGCCACGTGATCAGTGCATGATCAGTCACGTGATCAGTGCATGATAGCTACGTGATCAGTGCATGATCAGCCACGTGATCAGTGCATGATAGCCACGTGATCAGTGCATGATCAGTCACGTGATCAGTGCATGATCATCACGTGATCAGTGCATGATCAGTCACGTGATCAGTGCATGATCAATTACGTGATCAGTGCATGATCAGTCACGTGACCAGTGCATGGTAGCTACGTGATCAGTGCATGATCAGCCACGTGAGCAGTGCATGATAGCCACGTGATCAGTGCATGATCAGTCACATGATCAGTGCATGATCATCACGTGATCAGTGCATGATCAGTCACGTGATCAGTGCATGATATAGACGTGATCAGTGCATGATCAGTCACGTGATCAGTGCATGATCAGCCACGTGATCAGTGCATGATAGCCAGTGATCAGTGCATGATAGCCAGTGATCAGTGCATGATCAGTCACGTGATCAGTGTATGATCAGCCACGTGATCAGTGCATGATAGCCACGTGATCAGTGCATGATCAGCCACGTGATCAGTGCATGATCAGTTACGTGAGCAGTGTATGATCAGCCACGTGATCAGTGCATGGTCAGACACGTGAACAGTGTATGATCAGCCACGTGATCAGTGCATGATAGCCACGTGATCAGTGCATGATCAGTCACGTGATCAGTGTATGATCAGCCACGTGAACAGTGCATGCTCAGTCACGTGATCAGGGCCTGCTGAGCTGCGTGATTACTGTCTGCTCATCTGCTTGACAATTGCCAGCTGAGCTGCACGATTCCTGCCTGTCATCTGCTTGACAATTGCCAGCTGTGCTGCGTAATTCCTGCCTGCTCAGCTGCTTGATTATTGCCAGCTGAGCAGCATGATTCCTCACACCTGAGTTCCATGATTATTGCCTGCTGACTGTTTGATTCGTGCCTACTCAGCTCTTTGTTTATTGCCTCCAGAGGCACATGATCAGTGTATGATAGCAAACATGATCAGCGCATGATCAGTCACATGATCAGCGCCATTAAGTCACGTGATCACTACATGATAGTCATGTGATCAGTCCATGCTCAGTCACGGTATCAGTGCATGATCAGCCACGTGATCAGTGCATGATCAGCCACGTGATCAGTGCATGATAGCCACGTGATCAGTGCATGATCAGTCACGTGATCAGTGCATGACCAGGCAGGTGATCAGTGCATGATCAGCCACGTGATCAGTGCATGATAGCCACGTGATCAGTGCATGATCAGTCACCTGATGGGTGTATGATCAGTCACGTGACCAGTACATGGTAGCTACATGATCATTGCATGATCAGCCACGTGAGTAGTGCATGATAGCCACGTGATCAGTGCATGATCAGTCACGTGATCAGTGCATGATCAGTCACGTGATCAGTGCATGATCAGTCACGTGATCAGTGCATGATCAGCCACGTGATCAGTGCATGATCAGTCACGTGATCAGTGCATGGTAGCTACGTGATCAGTGCATGATCAGCCACGTGATCAGTGCATGATAGCCACGTGATCAGTGCATGATCAGTCACGTGATCAGTGCATGATCATCCACGTGATCAGTGCATGATCAGTCACGTGATCAGTGCATGATATAGATGATCAGTGCATGATCAGTCACGTGATCAGTGCATGATCAGCCACGTGATCAGTGCATGATAGCCAGTGATCAGTGCATGATAGCCAGTGATCAGTGCATGATCAGTCACGTGATCAGTGCATGATCAGCCACGTGATCAGTGCATGATAGCCACGTGATCAGTGCATGATCAGCCACGTGATCAGTGCATGATCAGTTACGTGAGCAGTGTATGATCAGCCACGTGATCAGTGCATGGTCAGACACGTGAACAGTGTATGATCAGCCACGTGATCAGTGCATGATAGCCACGTGATCAGTGCATGATCAGTCACGTGATCAGTGTATGATCAGCCACGTGAACAGTGCATGCTCAGTCACGTGATCAGGGCCTGCTGAGCTGCGTGATTACTGTCTGCTCATCTGCTTGACAATTGCCAGCTGAGCTGCACGATTCCTGCCTGTCATCTGCTTGACAATTGTCAGCTGTGCTGCGTAATTCCTGCCTGCTCAGCTGCTTGATTATTGCCAGCTGAGCAGCATGATTCCTCACACCTGAGTTCCATGATTATTGCCTGCTGACTGTATGATTCGTGCCTACTCAGCTCTTTGTTTATTGCCTCCAGAGGCACATGATCAGTGTATGATAGCAAACATGATCAGTGCATGATCAGTCACATGATCAGCGCCATTAAGTCACGTGATCACTACATGATAGTCATGTGATCAGTCCATGCTCAGTCACGGTATCAGTGCATGATCAGCCACGTGATCAGTGCATGATCAGCCACGTGATCAGTGCATGATAGCCATGTGATCAGTGCATGATCAGTCACGTGATCAGTGCATGATCAGGCACGTGATCAGTGCATGATCAGTCACGTGATCAGTGCATGATCAGTCACGTGATCAGTGCATGATCAGTCACGTGATCAGTGCATGATCAGCCACGTGATCAGTGCATGATCAGCCACGTGATCAGTGCATGATCAGTCACGTGATCAGTGCATGATCAGTCACGTGACCAGTACATGGTAGCTACGTGATCAGTGCATGATCAGCCACGTGATCAGTGCATGATAGCCACGTGATCAGTGCATGATCAGTCACGTGATCAGTGCATGATCACTCACGTGATCAGTGCATGATCAGTCACGTGATCAGTGCATGATCAATTACGTGATCAGTGCATGATCAGTCACGTGACCAGTACATGGTAGCTACGTGATCATTGCATGATCAGCCACGTGATCAGTGCATGATAGCCACGTGATCAGTGCATGATCAGTCGCATGATCAGTGCATGATCATCCACGTGATCAGTGCATGATCAGTCACGTGATCAGTGCATGATATAGACGTGATCAGTGCATGATCAGTCACGTGATCAGTGCATGATCAGTCACGTGATCAGTGCATGATAGCCAGTGATCAGTGCATGATAGCCAGTGATCAGTGCATGATCAGTCACGTGATCAGTGCATGATCAGCCACGTGATCAGTGCATGATCAGCCACTGATCAGTGCATGATCAGCCACGTGATCAGTGCATGATCAGTTACGTGATCAGTGTATGATCAGCCACGTGATCAGTGCATGGTCAAACACGTGAACAGTGTATGATCAGCCACGTGATCAGTGCATGATAGCCACGTGATCAGTGCATGATCAGTTACGTGATCAGTGTATGATCAGCCACGTGAACAGTGCATGCTCAGTCACGTGATCAGGGCCTGCTGAGCTGCGTGATTACTGTCTGCTCATCTGCTTGACAATTGCCAGCTGAGCTGCACGATTCCTGCCTGTCATCTGCTTGACAATTGCCAGCTGTGCTGCGTAATTCCTGCCTGCTCAGCTGCTTGATTATTGCCAGCTGAGCAGCATGATTCCTCACACCTGAGTTCCATGATTATTGCCTGCTGACTGTTTGATTCGTGCCTACTCAGCTCTTTGTTTATTGCCTCCAGAGGCACATGATCAGTGTATGATAGCAAACATGATCAGCGCATGATCAGTCACATGATCAGCGCCATTAAGTCACGTGATCACTACATGATAGTCATGTGATCAGTCCATGCTCAGTCACGGTATCAGTGCATGATCAGCCACGTGATCAGTGCATGATCAGCCACGTGATCAGTGCATGATAGCCACGTGATCAGTGCATGATCAGTCACGTGATCAGTGCATGATCAGGCACGTGATCAGTGCATGATCAGCCACGTGATCAGTGCATGATAGCCACGTGATCAGTGCATGATCAGTCACCTGATGGGTGTATGATCAGTCACGTGACCAGTACATGGTAGCTACATGATCATTGCATGATCAGCCACGTGAGTAGTGCATGATAGCCACGTGATCAGTGCATGATCAGTCACGTGATCAGTGCATGATCAGTCACGTGATCAGTGCATGATAAGTCACGTGATCAGTGCATGATCAATTACGTGATCAGTGCATGATCAGTCACGTGATCAGTGCATGGTAGCTACGTGATCAGTGCATGATCAGCCACGTGATCAGTGCATGATAGCCACGTGATCAGTGCATGATCAGTCACGTGATCAGTGTATGATCAGCCACGTGATCAGTGCATGATCAGTCACGTGATCAGTGCATGATATAGACGTGATCAGTGCATGATCAGTCACGTGATCAGTGCATGATCAGCCACGTGATCAGTGCATGATAGCCAGTGATCAGTGCATGATAGCCAGTGATCAGTGCATGATCAGTCACGTGATCAGTGCATGATCAGCCACGTGATCAGTGCATGATCAGCCACTGATCAGTGCATGATCAGCCACGTGATCAGTGCATGATCAGTTACGTGAGCAGTGTATGATCAGCCACGTGATCAGTGCATGGTCAGACACGTGAACAGTGTATGATCAGCCACGTGATCAGTGCATGATAGCCACGTGATCAGTGCATGATCAGTTACGTGATCAGTGTATGATCAGCCACGTGAACAGTGCATGCTCAGTCACGTGATCTGGGCCTGCTGAGCTGCGTGATTACTGTCTGCTCATCTGCTTGACAATTGCCAGCTGAGCTGCACGATTCCTGCCTGTCATCTGCTTGACAATTGTCAGCTGTGCTGCGTAATTCCTGCCTGCTCAGCTGCTTGATTATTGCCAGCTGAGCAGCATGATTCCTCACACCTGAGTTCCATGATTATTGCCTGCTGACTGTATGATTCGTGCCTACTCAGCTCTTTGTTTATTGCCTCCAGAGGCACATGATCAGTATATGATAGCAAACATTATCAGTGCATGATCAGTCACATGATCAGCGCCATTAAGTCACGTGATCACTACATGATAGTCATGTGATCAGTCCATGCTCAGTCACGGTATCAGTGCATGATCAGCCACGTGATCAGTGCATGATCAGCCACGTGATCAGTGCATGATAGCCACGTGATCAGTGCATGATTTGTCACGTGATCAGTGCATGATCAGGCACGTGATCAGTGCATGATCAGTCACGTGATCAGTGCATGATCAGTCACGTGATCAGTGCATGATCAGTCACGTGATCAGTGCATGATCAGCCACGTGATCAGTGCATGATCAGCCACGTGATCAGTGCATGATCAGCCACGTGATCAGTGCATGATCAGTCACGTGATCAGTGCATGATCAGTCACGTGATCAGTACATGGTAGCCACGTGATCAGTGCATGATCAGCCACGTGATCAGTGCATGATAGCCACGTGATCAGTGCATGATCAGTCACGTGATCAGTGCATGATCAGTCACGTGATCAGTGCATGATCAATTACGTGATCAGTGCATGATCAGTCACGTGACCAGTACATGGTAGCTACGTGATCAGTGCATGATCAGCACGTGATCAGTGCATGATAGCCACGTGATCAGTGCATGATCAGTCACATGATCAGTGCATGATCATCCGCGTGATCAGTGCATGATCAGTCACGTGATCAGTGCATGATATAGACGTGATCAGTGCATGATCAGTCACGTGATCAGTGCATGATCAGTCACGTGATCAGTGCATGATAGCCAGTGATCAGTGCATGATAGCCAGTGATCAGTGCATGATCAGTCACGTGATCAGTGCATGATCAGCCACGTGATCAGTGCATGATCAGCCACGTGATCAGTGCATGATCAGCCACGTGATCAGTGCATGATCAGTTACGTGAGCAGTGTATGATCAGCCACGTGATCAGTGCATGGTCAAACACGTGAACAGTGTATGATCAGCCACGTGATCAGTGCATGATAGCCACGTGATCAGTGCATGATCAGTTACGTGATCAGTGTATGATCAGCCACGTGAACAGTGCATGCTCAGTCACGTGATCTGGGCCTGCTGAGCTGCGTGATTACTGTCTGCTCATCTGCTTGACAATTGCCAGCTGAGCTGCACGATTCCTGCCTGTCATCTGCTTGACAATTGTCAGCTGTGCTGCGTAATTCCTGCCTGCTCAGCTGCTTGATTATTGCCAGCTGAGCAGCATGATTCCTCACACCTGAGTTCCATGATTATTGCCTGCTGACTGTTTGATTCGTGCCTACTCAGCTCTTTGTTTATTGCCTCCAGAGGCACATGATCAGTGTATGATAGCAAACATGATCAGCGCATGATCAGTCACATGATCAGCGCCATTAAGTCACGTGATCACTACATGATAGTCATGTGATCAGTCCATGCTCAGTCACGGTATCAGTGCATGATCAGCCACGTGATCAGTGCATGATCAGCCACGTGATCAGTGCATGATAGCCACGTGATCAGTGCATGATCAGTCACGTGATCAGTGCATGATCAGGCACGTGATCAGTGCATGATCAGCCACGTGATCAGTGCATGATAGCCACGTGATCAGTGCATGATCAGTCACCTGATGGGTGTATGATCAGTCACGTGACCAGTACATGGTAGCTACATGATCATTGCATGATCAGCCACGTGAGTAGTGCATGATAGCCACGTGATCAGTGCATGATCAGTCACGTGATCAGTGCATGATCAGTCACGTGATCAGTGCATGATAAGTCACGTGATCAGTGCATGATCAATTACGTGATCAGTGCATGATCAGTCACGTGATCAGTACATGGTAGCTACGTGATCAGTGCATGATCAGCCACGTGATCAGTGCATGATAGCCACGTGATCAGTGCATGATCAGTCACGTGATCAGTGCATGATCATCCACGTGATCAGTGCATGATCAGTCACGTGATCAGTGCATGATATAGACGTGATCAGTGCATGATCAGTCACGTGATCAGTGCATGATCAGCCACGTGATCAGTGCATGATAGCCAGTGATCAGTGCATGATAGCCAGTGATCAGTGCATGATCAGTCACGTGATCAGTGCATGATCAGCCACGTGATCAGTGCATGATAGCCACGTGATCAGTGCATGATCAGCCACGTGATCAGTGCATGATCAGTTACGTGAGCAGTGTATGATCAGCCACGTGATCAGTGCATGGTCAGACACGTGAACAGTGTATGATCAGCCACGTGATCAGTGCATGATAGCCACGTGATCAGTGCATGATCAGTTACGTGATCAGTGTATGATCAGCCACGTGAACAGTGCATGCTCAGTCACGTGATCAGGGCCTGCTGAGCTGCGTGATTACTGTCTGCTCATCTGCTTGACAATTGCCAGCTGAGCTGCACGATTCCTGCCTGTCATCTGCTTGACAATTGTCAGCTGTGCTGCGTAATTCCTGCCTGCTCAGCTGCTTGATTATTGCCAGCTGAGCAGCATGATTCCTCACACCTGAGTTCCATGATTATTGCCTGCTGACTGTATGATTCGTGCCTACTCAGCTCTTTGTTTATTGCCTCCAGAGGCACATGATCAGTGTATGATAGCAAACATTATCAGTGCATGATCAGTCACATGATCAGCGCCATTAAGTCACGTGATCACTACATGATAGTCATGTGATCAGTCCATGCTCAGTCACGGTATCAGTGCATGATCAGCCACGTGATCAGTGCATGATCAGCCACGTGATCAGTGCATGATAGCCACGTGATCAGTGCATGATCAGTCACGTGATCAGTGCATGATCAGGCACGTGATCAGTGCATGATCAGTCACGTGATCAGTGCATGATCAGTCACGTGATCAGTGCATGATCAGTCACGTGATCAGTGCATGATCAGCCACGTGATCAGTGCATGATCAGCCACGTGATCAGTGCATGATCAGCCACGTGATCAGTGCATGATCAGTTACGTGATCAGTGCATGATCAGTCACGTGATCAGTGCATGGTAGCCACGTGATCAGTGCATGATCAGCCACGTGATCAGTGCATGATAGCCACGTGATCAGTGCATGATCAGTCACGTGATCAGTGCATGATCAGTCACGTGATCAGTGCATGATCAATTACGTGATCAGTGCATGATCAGTCACGTGACCAGTACATGGTAGCTACGTGATCAGTGCATGATCAGCCACGTGATCAGTGCATGATAGCCACGTGATCAGTGCATGATCAGTCACGTGATCAGTGCATGATCATCCACGTGATCAGTGCATGATCAGTCACGTGATCAGTGCATGATATAGACGTGATCAGTGCATGATCAGTCACGTGATCAGTGCATGATCAGCCACGTGATCAGTGCATGATAGCCAGTGATCAGTGCATGATAGCCAGTGATCAGTGCATGATCAGTCACGTGATCAGTGCATGATCAGCCACGTGATCAGTGCATGATCAGCCACGTGATCAGTGCATGATCAGCCACGTGATCAGTGCATGATCAGTTACGTGAGCAGTGTATGATCAGCCACGTGATCAGTGCATGGTCAAACACGTGAACAGTGTATGATCAGCCACGTGATCAGTGCATGATAGCCACGTGATCAGTGCATGATCAGTTACGTGATCAGTGTATGATCAGCCACGTGAACAGTGCATGCTCAGTCACGTGATCTGGGCCTGCTGAGCTGCGTGATTACTGTCTGCTCATCTGCTTGACAATTGCCAGCTGAGCTGCACGATTCCTGCCTGTCATCTGCTTGACAATTGTCAGCTGTGCTGCGTAATTCCTGCCTGCTCAGCTGCTTGATTATTGCCAGCTGAGCAGCATGATTCCTCACACCTGAGTTCCATGATTATTGCCTGCTGACTGTTTGATTCGTGCCTACTCAGCTCTTTGTTTATTGCCTCCAGAGGCACATGATCAGTGTATGATAGCAAACATGATCAGCGCATGATCAGTCACATGATCAGCGCCATTAAGTCACGTGATCACTACATGATAGTCATGTGATCAGTCCATGCTCAGTCACGGTATCAGTGCATGATCAGCCACGTGATCAGTGCATGATCAGCCACGTGATCAGTGCATGATAGCCACGTGATCAGTGCATGATCAGTCACGTGATCAGTGCATGACCAGGCACGTGATCAGTGCATGATCAGCCACGTGATCAGTGCATGATAGCCACGTGATCAGTGCATGATCAGTCACCTGATGGGTGTATGATCAGTCACGTGACCAGTACATGGTAGCTACATGATCATTGCATGATCAGCCACGTGAGTAGTGCATGATAGCCACGTGATCAGTGCATGATCAGTCACGTGATCAGTGCATGATCAGTCACGTGATCAGTGCATGATAAGTCACGTGATCAGTGCATGATCAGCCACGTGATCAGTGCATGATCAGTCACGTGATCAGTGCATGATAGCTACGTGATCAGTGCATGATCAGCCACGTGATCAGTGCATGATAGCCACGTGATCAGTGCATGATCAGTCGCATGATCAGTGCATGATCATCCACGTGATCAGTGCATGATCAGTCACGTGATCAGTGCATGATATAGACGTGATCAGTGCATGATCAGTCACGTGATCAGTGCATGATCAGCCACGTGATCAGTGCATGATAGCCAGTGATGAGTGCATGATAGCCAGATGATCAGTGCATGATCAGTCACGTGATCAGTGCATGATCAGCCACGTGATCAGTGCATGATAGCCACGTGATCAGTGCATGATCAGCCACGTGATCAGTGCATGATCAGTTACGTGAGCAGTGTATGATCAGCCACGTGATCAGTGCATGGTCAGACACGTGAACAGTGTATGATCAGCCACGTGATCAGTGCATGATAGCCACGTGATCAGTGCATGATCAGTTACGTGATCAGTGTATGATCAGCCACGTGAACAGTGCCTGCTCAGTCACGAGATCTGGGCCTGCTGAGCTGCGTGATTACTGTCTGCTCATCTGCTTGACAATTGCCAGCTGAGCTGCACGATTCCTGCCTGTCATCTGCTTGACAATTGTCAGCTGTGCTGCGTAATTCCTGCCTGCTCAGCTGCTTGATTATTGCCAGCTGAGCAGCATGATTCCTCACACCTGAGTTCCATGATTATTGCCTGCTGACTGTATAATTCGTGCCTACTCAGCTCTTTGTTTATTGCCTCCAGAGGCACATGATCAGTGTATGATAGCAAACATGATCAGTGCATGATCAGTCACATGATCAGTGCCATTAAGTCACGTGATCACTACATGATAGTCATGTGATCAGTCCATGCTCAGTCACGGTATCAGTGCATGATCAGCCACGTGATCAGTGCATGATCAGCCACGTGATCAGTTCATGATAGCCATGTGATCAGTGCATGATCAGTCACGTGATCAGTGCATGATCAGGCAGGTGATCAGTGCATGATCAGTCACGTGATCAGTGCATGATCAGTCACGTGATCAGTGCATGATCAGTCACGTGATCAGTGCATGATCAGCCACGTGATCAGTGCATGATCAGCCACGTGATCAGTGCATGATCAGTTACGTGATCAGTGCATGATCAGTCACGTGACCAGTACATGGTAGCTACGTGATCATTGCATGATCAGCCACGTGATCAGTGCATGATAGCCACGTGATCAGTGCATGATCAGTCACGTGATCAGTGCATGATCACTCACGTGATCAGTGCATGATCAGTCACGTGATCAGTGCATGATCAATTACGTGATCAGTGCATGATCAGTCACGTGACCAGTACATGGTAGCTACGTGATCAGTGCATGATCAGCCACGTGATCAGTGCATGATAGCCACGTGATCAGTGCATGATCAGTCACATGATCAGTGCATGATCATCCGCGTGATCAGTGCATGATCAGTCACGTGATCAGTGCATGATATAGACGTGATCAGTGCATGATCAGTCACGTGATCAGTGCATGATCAGCCACGTGATCAGTGCATGATAGCCAGTGATGAGTGCATGATAGCCAGTGATCAGTGCATGATCAGTCACGTGATCAGTGCATGATCAGCCACGTGATCAGTGCATGATAGCCACGTGATCAGTGCATGATCAGCCACGTGATCAGTGCATGATCAGTTACGTGAGCAGTGTATGATCAGCCACGTGATCAGTGCATGGTCAAACACGTGAACAGTGTATGATCAGCCACGTGATCAGTGCATGATAGCCACGTGATCAGTGCATGATCAGTTACGTGATCAGTGTATGATCAGCCACGTGAACAGTGCATGCTCAGTCACGTGATCTGGGCCTGCTGAGCTGCGTGATTACTGTCTGCTCATCTGCTTGACAATTGCCAGCTGAGCTGCACGATTCCTGCCTGTCATCTGCTTGACAATTGTCAGCTGTGCTGCGTAATTCCTGCCTGCTCAGCTGCTTGATTATTGCCAGCTGAGCAGCATGATTCCTCACACCTGAGTTCCATGATTATTGCCTGCTGACTGTTTGATTCGTGCCTACTCAGCTCTTTGTTTATTGCCTCCAGAGGCACATGATCAGTGTATGATAGCAAACATGATCAGCGCATGATCAGTCACATGATCAGCGCCATTAAGTCACGTGATCACTACATGATAGTCATGTGATCAGTCCATGCTCAGTCACGGTATCAGTGCATGATCAGCCACGTGATCAGTGCATGATCAGCCACGTGATCAGTTCATGATAGCCACGTGATCAGTGCATGATCAGTCACGTGATCAGTGCATGATCAGGCACGTGATCAGTGCATGATCAGCCACGTGATCAGTGCATGATAGCCACGTGATCAGTGCATGATCCGTCACCTGATGGGTGTATGATCAGTCACGTGACCAGTACATGGTAGCTACATGATCATTGCATGATCAGCCACGTGAGTAGTGCATGATAGCCACGTGATCAGTGCATGATCAGTCACGTGATCAGTGCATGATCAGTCACGTGATCAGTGCATGATAAGTCACGTGATCAGTGCATGATCAATTACGTGATCAGTGCATGATCAGTCACGTGATCAGTACATGATAGCTACGTGATCAGTGCATGATCAGCCACGTGATCAGTGCATGATAGCCACGTGATCAGTGCATGATCAGTCACATGATCAGTGCATGATCATCCGCGTGATCAGTGCATGATCAGTCACGTGATCAGTGCATGATATAGACGTGATCAGTGCATGATCAGTCACGTGATCAGTGCATGATCAGCCACGTGATCAGTGCATGATAGCCAGTGATCAGTGCATGATAGCCAGATGATCAGTGCATGATCAGTCACGTGATCAGTGCATGATCAGCCACGTGATCAGTGCATGATAGCCACGTGATCAGTGCATGATCAGCCACGTGATCAGTTACGTGAGCAGTGTATGATCAGCCACGTGATCAGTGCATGATCAGCCACGTGATCAGTGCATGATCAGCCACGTGATCAGTGCATGATAGCCACGTGATCAGTGCATGATCAGTTACGTGATCAGTGTATGATCAGCCACGTGATCAGTGCATGATAGCCACGTGATCAGTGCATGATCAGTCACGTGAGCAGCGTATGATCAGCCACGTGAACAGTGCATGCTCAGTCACGTGATTTGGGCCTGCTGAGCTGCGTGATTACTGTCTGCTCATCTGCTTGACAATTGCCAGCTGAGCTGCACGATTCCTGCCTGTCATCTGCTTGACAATTGTCAGCTGTGCTGCGTAATTCCTGCCTGCTCAGCTGCTTGATTATTGCCAGCTGAGCAGCATGATTCCTCACACCTGAGTTCCATGATTATTGCCTGCTGACTGTTTGATTCGTGCCTACTCAGCTCTTTGTTTATTGCCTCCAGAGGCACATGATCAGTGTATGATAGCAAACATGATCAGTGCATGATCAGTCACATGATCAGCGCCATTAAGTCACGAGATCACTACATGATAGTCATGTGATCAGTCCATGTTCAATCACGGTATCAGTGCATGATCAGCCACGTGATCAGTGCATGATCAGCCACGTGATCAGTGCATGATAGCCATGTGATCAGTGCATGATCAGTCACGTGATCAGTGCATGATCAGGCACGTGATCAGTGCATGATCAGCCACGTGATCAGTGCATGATAGCCACGTGATCAGTGCATGATCAGTCACATGATCAGTGTATGATCATCCACGTGATCAGTGCATGATCAGTCACGTGATCAGTGCATGATATAGACGTGATCAGTGCATGATCAGTCACGTGATCAGTGCATGATCAGCCACGTGATCAGTGCATGATAGCCACGTGATCAGTGCATGATAGCCACGTGATCAGTGCATGATCAGTCACGTGATCAGTGCATGATCAGCCACGTGATCAGTGCATGATAGCCACGTGATCAGTGCATGATCAGCCACGTGATCAGTGCATGATCAGTCACGTGATCAGTGCATGATCAGCCACGTGATCAGTGCATGATCAGCCACGTGATCAGTGCATGATCAGCCACGTGATCAGTGCATGATAGCCACGTGATCAGTGCATGATCAGTCACGTGATCAGTGCATGATCAGCCACGTGATCAGTGCATGATCAGCCACGTGATCAGTGCATGATCAGTCACGTGATCAGTGCATGATCAGCCACGTGAGCAGTGCATGATAGCCACGTGATGTGTGCATGATGAGTTACGTGAGCAGAGTATGATCAGCCACGTGATCAGTGCATGAGTGCCACGTGATCAGTGCATGATATGTCACGTGACAGGTGTGTGATCAGCCACGTGAACAGTGCATGTTCAGCCACGTGATCAGTCCATGATAGCCACGTGATCAGTGCATGATCAGTTACCTGAGCACTGTATGATCAGCCACGTGATCAGTGCATGGTCAGACACGTGAACAGTGTATGATCAGCCACGTGATCAGTGCATGATATCCAAGTGATCAGTGCATGATCATCACGTGATCAGTGTATGATCAGCCACGTGAACAGTGCCTGCTCAGTCACGTGATCAGGGCCTGCTGAGCTGCGTGATTACTGTCTGCTCATCTGCTTGACAATTGCCAGCTGAGCTGCACGATTCCTGCCTGTCATCTGCTTGACAATTGACAGCTGTGCTGCGTAATTCCTGCCTGCTAGCTGCTTGATTATTGCCAGCTGAGCAGCATGATTCCTCACACCTGAGTTCCATGATTATTGCCTGCTGACTGTATAATTCGTGCCTACTAAGCTCTTTGTTTATTGCCTACAGAGGCACATGATCAGTATATGATAGCAAACATTATCAGTGCATGATCAGTCACATGCTCAGAGCCATTAAGTCACGTGATCACTACATGATAGTCATGTGATCAGTCCATGCTCAGTCACGGTATCAGTGCATGATCAGCCACGTGATCAGTGCATGATCAGCCACGTGATCAGTTCATGATAGCCATGTGATCAGTGCATGATTTGTCACGTGATCAGTGCATGATCAGGCAGGTGATCAGTGCATGATCAGTCACGTGATCAGTGCATGATCAGTCACGTGATCAGTGCATGATCAGTCACGTGATCAGTGCATGATCAGCCACGTGATCAGTGCATGATCAGCCACGTGATCAGTGCATGATCAGTTACGTGATCAGTGCATGATCAGTCACGTGACCAGTACATGGTAGCTACGTGATCATTGCATGATCAGCCACGTGAGCAGTGCATGATAGCCACGTGATCAGTGCATGATCAGTCACGTGATCAGTGCATGATCAGTCACGTGATCAGTGCATGATCAGTCACGTGATCAGTGCATGATCAGTCACGTGATCAGTGCATGATCAGTCACGTGATCAGTGCATGGTAGCTACGTGATCAGTGCATGATCAGCCACGTGATCAGTGCATGATAGCCACGTGATCAGTGCATGATCAGTCACATGATCAGTGCATGATCATCCGCGTGATCAGTGCATGATCAGTCACGTGATCAGTGCATGATATAGACGTGATCAGTGCATGATCAGTCACGTGATCAGTGCATGATCAGCCACGTGATCAGTGCATGATAGCCAGTGATCAGTGCATGATAGCCAGTGATCAGTGCATGATCAGTCACGTGATCAGTGCATGATCAGCCACGTGATCAGTGCATGATAGCCACGTGATCAGTGCATGATCAGCCACGTGATCAGTGCATGATCAGTCACGTGATCAGTGCATGATCAGCCACGTGATCAGTGCATGATCAGCCACGTGATCAGTGCATGATCAGCCACGTGATCAGTGCATGATCAGCCACGTGATCAGTGCATGATCAGTCACGTGATCAGTGTATGATCAGCCACGTGATCAGTGCATGATAGCCACGTGATCAGTGCATGATCAGTTACGTGATCAGTGTATGATCAGCCACGTGAACAGTGCATGCTCAGTCACGTGATCTGGGCCTGCTGAGCTGCGTGATTACCGTCTGCTCATCTGCTTGACGATTGCCAGCTGAGCTGCACGATTCCTGCCTGTCATCTGCTTAACAATTATCAGCTGTGCTGCGTAATTCCTGCCTGCTCAGCTGCTTGATTATTGCCAGCTGAGCAGCATGATTCCTCACACCTGAGTTCCATGATTATTGCCTGCTGACTGTTTGATTCGTGCCTACTCAGCTCTTTGTTTATAGCCTCCAGAGGCACATGATCAGTGTATGATAGCAAACATGATCAGCGCATGATCAGTCACATGATCAGCGCCATTAAGTCACGTGATCACTACATGATAGTCATGTGATCAGTCCATGCTCAGTCACGGTATCAGTGCATGATCAGCCACGTGATCAGTGCATGATCAGTTACGTGATCAGTGTATGATCAGCCACGTGATCAGTGCATGGTCAGACACGTGATCAGTGCATGATCAGCCACGTGATCAGTGCATGATAGCCACTTGATCAGTGCATGATCAGTTACGTGATCAGTGTATGATCAGCCACGTGAACAGTGCATGCTCAGTCACGAGATCTGGGCCTGCTGAGCTGCGTGATTACCGTCTGCTCATCTGCTTGACAATTGCCAGCTGAGCTGCACGATTCCTGCCTGTCATCTGCTTGACAATTGTCAGCTGTGCTGCGTAATTCCTGCCTGCTCAGCTGCTTGATTATTGCCAGCTGAGCAGCATGATTCCTCACACCTGAGTTCCATGATTATTGTCTGCTGACTGTATAATTCGTGCCTACTCAGCTCTTTGTTTATTGCCTACAGAGGCACATGATCAGTATATGATAGCAAACATTATCAGTGCATGATCAGTCACATGATCAGTGCCATTAAGTCACGTGATCACTACATGATAGTCATGTGATCAGTCCATGCTCAGTCACGGTATCAGTGCATGATCAGCCACGTGATCAGTGCATGATCAGCCACGTGATCAGTGCATGATAGCTACGTGATCAGTGCATGATCAGTCACGTGATCAGTGCATGATCAGGCACGTGATCAGTGCATGATCAGTCACGTGATCAGTGCATGATCAGTCACGTGATCAGTGCATGATCAGTCACGTGATCAGTGCATGATCAGCCACGTGATCAGTGCATGATCAGCCACGTGATCAGTGCATGATCAGTTACGTGATCAGTGCATGATCAGTCACGTGACCAGTACATGGTAGCTACGTGATCATTGCATGATCAGCCACGTGAGCAGTGCATGATAGCCACGTGATCAGTGCATGATCAGTCACGTGATCAGTGCATGATCAGTCACGTGATCAGTGCATGATCAGTCACGTGATCAGTGCATGATCAATTACGTGATCAGTGCATGATCAGTCACGTGACCAGTACATGGTAGCTACGTGATCAGTGCATGATCAGCCACGTGATCAGTGCATGATAGCCACGTGATCAGTGCATGATCAGTCGCATGATCAGTGCATGATCATCCACGTGATCAGTGCATGATCAGTCACGTGATCAGTGCATGATATAGACGTGATCAGTGCATGATCAGTCACGTGATCAGTGCATGATCAGCCACGTGATCAGTGCATGATAGCCAGTGATCAGTGCATGATAGCCAGTGATCAGTGCATGATCAGTCACGTGATCAGTGCATGATCAGCCACGTGATCAGTGCATGATAGCCACGTGATCAGTGCATGATCAGCCACGTGATCAGTGCATGATCAGTTACGTGAGCAGTGTATGATCAGCCACGTGATCAGTGCATGGTCAAACACGTGAACAGTGTATGATCAGCCACGTGATCAGTGCATGATAGCCACGTGATCAGTGCATGATCAGTTACGTGATCAGTGTATGATCAGCCACGTGAACAGTGCATGCTCAGTCACGTGATCTGGGCCTGCTGAGCTGCGTGATTACTGTCTGCTCATCTGCTTGACAATTGCCAGCTGAGCTGCACGATTCCTGCCTGTCATCTGCTTGACAATTGTCAGCTGTGCTGCGTAATTCCTGCCTGCTCAGCTGCTTGATTATTGCCAGCTGAGCAGCATGATTCCTCACACCTGAGTTCCATGATTATTGCCTGCTGACTGTTTGATTCGTGCCTACTCAGCTCTTTGTTTATTGCCTCCAGAGGCACATGATCAGTGTATGATAGCAAACATGATCAGCGCATGATCAGTCACATGATCAGCGCCATTAAGTCACGTGATCACTACATGATAGTCATGTGATCAGTCCATGCTCAGTCACGGTATCAGTGCATGATCAGCCACGTGATCAGTGCATGATCAGCCACGTGATCAGTGCATGATCAGCCACGTGATCAGTGCATGATCAGTCACGTGATCAGTGCATGACCAGGCACGTGATCAGTGCATGATCAGCCACGTGATCAGTGCATGATAGCCACGTGATCAGTGCATGATCAGTCACCTGATGGGTGTATGATCAGTCACGTGACCAGTACATGGTAGCTACATGATCATTGCATGATCAGCCACGTGAGTAGTGCATGATAGCCACGTGATCAGTGCATGATCAGTCACGTGATCAGTGCATGATCAGTCACGTGATCAGTGCATGATAAGTCACGTGATCAGTGCATGATCAATTACGTGATCAGTGCATGATCAGTCACGTGATCAGTACATGGTAGCTACGTGATCAGTGCATGATCAGCCACGTGATCAGTGCATGATAGCCACGTGATCAGTGCATGATCAGTCACATGATCAGTGCATGATCATCCGCGTGATCAGTGCATGATCAGTCACGTGATCAGTGCATGATATAGACGTGATCAGTGCATGATCAGTCACGTGATCAGTGCATGATCAGCCACGTGATCAGTGCATGATAGCCAGTGATCAGTGCATGATAGCCAGTGATCAGTGCATGATCAGTCACGTGATCAGTGCATGATCAGCCACGTGATCAGTGCATGATAGCCACTGATCAGTGCATGATCAGCCACGTGATCAGTTACGTGAGCAGTGCATGATCAGCCACGTGATCAGTGCATGATCAGCCACGTGATCAGTGCATGATCAGCCACGTGATCAGTGCATGATAGCCACGTGATCAGTGCATGATCAGTCACGTGATCAGTGTATGATCAGCCACGTGATCAGTGCATGATAGCCACGTGATCAGTGCATGATCAGTTACGTGATCAGTGTATGATCAGCCACGTGAACAGTGCATGCTCAGTCACGTGATTTGGGCCTGCTGAGCTGCGTGATTACTGTCTGCTCATCTGCTTGACAATTGCCAGCTGAGCTGCACGATTCCTGCCTGTCATCTGCTTGACAATTGTCAGCTGTGCTGCATAATTCCTGCCTGCTCAGCTGCTTGATTATTGCCAGCTGAGCAGCATGATTCCTCACACCTGAGTTCCATGATTATTGCCTGCTGACTGTTTGATTCGTGCCTACTCAGCTCTTTGTTTATTGCCTCCAGAGGCACATGATCAGTGTATGATAGCAAACATGATCAGTGCATGATCAGTCACATGATCAGCGCCATTAAGTCACGAGATCACTACATGATAGTCATGTGATCAGTCCATGCTCAGTCACGGTATCAGTGCATGATCAGCCACGTGATCAGTGCATGATCAGCCACGTGATCAGTTCATGATAGCCATGTGATCAGTGCATGATCAGTCACGTGATCAGTGCATGATCAGGCACGTGATCAGTGCATGATCAGCCACGTGATCAGTGCATGATAGCCACGTGATCAGTGCATGATCAGTCACATGATCAGTGTATGATCATCCACGTGATCAGTGCATGATCAGTCACGTGATCAGTGCATGATCAGACGTGATCAGTGCATGATCAGTCACGTGATCAGTGCATGATCAGCCACGTGATCAGTGCATGATAGCCAGTGATCAGTGCATGATAGCCACGTGATCAGTGCATGATCAGTCACGTGATCAGTGCATGATCAGCCACGTGATCAGTGCATGATAGCCACGTGATCAGTGCATGATCAGCCACGTGATCAGTGCATGATCAGTCACGTGATCAGTGCATGATCAGCCACGTGATCAGTGCATGATCAGCCACGTGATCAGTGCATGATCAGCCACGTGATCAGTGCATGATAGCCACGTGATCAGTGCATGATCAGTCACGTGATCAGTGCATGATCAGCCACGTGATCAGTGCATGATCAGCCACGTGATCAGTGCATGATCAGTTACGTGATCAGTGCATGATCAGCCACGTGAGCAGTGCATGATAGCCACGTGATGTGTGCATGATGAGTTACGTGAGCAGAGTATGATCAGCCACGTGATCAGTGCATGAGTGCCACGTGATCAGTGCATGATATGTCACGTGACAGGTGTGTGATCAGCCACGTGAACAGTGCATGTTCAGCCACGTTATCAGTCCATGATAGCCACGTGATCAGTGCATGATCAGTTACCTGAGCACTGTATGATCAGCCACGTGATCAGTGCATGGTCAGACACGTGAACAGTGTATGATCAGCCACGTGATCAGTGCATGATATCCAAGTGATCAGTGCATGATCATCACGTGATCAGTGTATGATCAGCCACGTGAACAGTGCCTGCTCAGTCACGTGATCAGGGCCTGCTGAGCTGCGTGATTACTGTCTGCTCATCTGCTTGACAATTGCCAGCTGAGCTGCACGATTCCTGCCTGTCATCTGCTTGACAATTGCCAGCTGTGCTGCGTATTTCCTGCCTGCTCAGCTGCTTGATTATTGCCAGCTGAGCAGCATGATTCCTCACACCTGAGTTCCATGATTATTGCCTGCTGACTGTATAATTCGTGCCTACTCAGCTCTTTGTTTATTGCCTACAGAGGCACATGATCAGTATATGATAGCAAACATTATCAGTGCATGATCAGTCACATGATCAGCGCCATTAAGTCACGTGATCACTACATGATAGTCATGTGATCAGTCCATGCTCAGTCACGGTATCAGTGCATGATCAGCCACGTGATCAGTGCATGATCAGCCACGTGATCAGTTCATGATAGCCATGTGATCAGTGCATGATCAGTCACGTGATCAGTGCATGATCAGGCACGTGATCAGTGCATGATCAGTCACGTGATCAGTGCATGATCAGTCACGTGATCAGTGCATGATCAGTCACGTGATCAGTGCATGATCAGCCACGTGATCAGTGCATGATCAGCCACGTGATCAGTGCATGATCAGTTACGTGATCAGTGCATGATCAGTCACGTGACCAGTACATGGTAGCTACGTGATCATTGCATGATCAGCCACGTGAGCAGTGCATGATAGCCACGTGATCAGTGCATGATCAGTCACGTGATCAGTGCATGATCAGTCACGTGATCAGTGCATGATCAGTCACGTGATCAGTGCATGATCAATTACGTGATCAGTGCATGATCAGTCACGTGATCAGTACATGGTAGCTACGTGATCAGTGCATGATCAGCCACGTGATCAGTGCATGATAGCCACGTGATCAGTGCATGATCAGTCATGATCAGTGCATGATCATCACGTGATCAGTGCATGATCAGTCACGTGATCAGTGCATGATATAGACGTGATCAGTGCATGATCAGTCACGTGATCAGTGCATGATCAGCCACGTGATCAGTGCATGATAGCCAGTGATCAGTGCATGATAGCCAGTGATCAGTGCATGATCAGTCACGTGATCAGTGCATGATCAGCCACGTGATCAGTGCATGATAGCCACGTGATCAGTGCATGATCAGCCACGTGATCAGTGCATGATCAGTCACGTGATCAGTGCATGATCAGCCACGTGATCAGTGCATGATCAGCCACGTGATCAGTGCATGATCAGCCACGTGATCAGTGCATGATCAGCCACGTGATCAGTGCATGATCAGTTACGTGATCAGTGTATGATCAGCCACGTGATCAGTGCATGATAGCCACGTGATCAGTGCATGATCAGTTACGTGATCAGTGTATGATCAGCCACGTGAACAGTGCATGCTCAGTCACGTGATCTGGGCCTGCTGAGCTGCGTGATTACTGTCTGCTCATCTGCTTGACGATTGCCAGCTGAGCTGCACGATTCCTGCCTGTCATCTGCTTGACAATTGCCAGCTGTGCTGCGTAATTCCTGCCTGCTCAGCTGCTTGATTATTGCCAGCTGAGCAGCATGATTCCTCACACCTGAGTTCCATGATTATTGCCTGCTGACTGTTTGATTCGTGCCTACTCAGCTCTTTGTTTATTGCCTCCAGAGGCACATGATCAGTGTATGATAGCAAACATGATCAGCGCATGATCAGTCACATGATCAGCGCCATTAAGTCACGTGATCACTACATGATAGTCATGTGATCAGTCCATGCTCAGTCACGGTATCAGTGCATGATCAGCCACGTGATCAGTGCATGATCAGCCACGTGATCAGTGCATGATAGCTACGTGATCAGTGCATGATCAGTCACGTGATCAGTGCATGACCAGGCAGGTGATCAGTGCATGATCAGCCACGTGATCAGTGCATGATAGCCACGTGATCAGTGCATGATCAGTCAGCTGATGGGTGTATGATCAGTCACGTGACCAGTACATGGTAGCTACATGATCATTGCATGATCAGCCACGTGAGTAGTGCATGATAGCCACGTGATCAGTGCATGATCAGTCACGTGATCAGTGCATGATCAGTCACGTGAACAGTGCATGATCAGTCACGTGATCAGTGCATGATCAGCCACGTGATCAGTGCATGATCTGTCACGTGATTAGTGTATGATCATCCACGTGATCAGTGCATGATCAGTCATGTGATCAGTGCATGATATAGACGTGATCAGTGCATGATCAGTCACGTGATCAGTGCATGATAGCCACGTGATCAGTGCATGATCAGTCACGTGATCAGTGTATGATCATTCACGTGACCAGTACATGGTAGCTACATGATCAGTGCATGATCAGCCACGTGATCAGTGCATGATAGCCACGTGATCAGTGCATGATAGTCACGTGATCAGTGCATGCTCAGTCACGTATCAGTGCATGATCAGCCACGTGATCAGTGCATGATCAGCCACGTGATCAGTGCATGATAGCCACGTGATCAGTGCATGATCAGTCACGTGATCAGTGCATGATCAGTCACGTGATCAGTGCATGATCAGCCACGTGATCAGTGCATGATAGCCACGTGATCAGTGCATGATCAGTCACGTGATCAGTGTATGATCAGTCACTGACCGGTACATGGTAGCTACATGATCAGTGCATGATCAGCCACGTGATCAGTGCATGATAGCCACGTGATCAGTGCATGATCAGTCACGTGATCAGTGCATGATCAGTCATGTGATCAGTGCATGATCAGGCACGTGATCAGTGCATGATCAGCCACGTGATCAGTGCATGATAGCCACGTGATCAGTGCATGATCAGTCACGTGATCAGTGCATGATCAGTCACGTGATCAGTGCATGATCAGCCACGTGATCAGTGCATGATCAGCCACGTGATCAGTGCATGATCAATTACGTGATCAGTGCATGATCAGTCACGTGATCAGTGCATGGTAGCTACGTGATCAGTGCATGATCAGCCACGTGATCAGTGCATGATAGCCACGTGATCAGTGCATGATCAGTCACGTGATCAGTGCATGATCACCACGTGATCAGTGCATGATCAGTCACGTGATCAGTGCATGATCAATTACGTGATCAGTGCATGATCAGTCACGTGACCAGTACATGGTAGCTACGTGATCATTGCATGATCAGCCACGTGATCAGTGCATGATAGCCACGTGATCAGTGCATGATAGCCACGTGATCAGTGCATGATCAGTCATGTGATACGTGTGTGATCAGCCACGTGATCAGTGCATGATATCCACGTGATCAGTGCATGATAGCCACGTGATCAGTGCATGATCAGTCACGTGATACATGTGTGATCAGCCACGTGATCAGTGCATGATGAGCCACGTGATCAGTGCAGGATCAATTACGTGATCAGTGCATGATCAGTCACGTGACCAGTACATGGTTGCTACGTGATCGTTGCATGATCAGCCACGTGAGCAGAACATGATAGCCACGTGATCAGTGCATGATCAGTCACGTGATCAGTACATGATCAGTCACGTGAACAGTGCATGATCATTTACGTGATCTGTGCATGATCAGTCACGTGACCAGTATATGGTAGCTACGTGATCATTCCATGACAGCCACGTGAGCAGTGCATGAGAGCCACGTGATGTGTGCATGATGAGTTACGTGAGCAGAGTATGATCAGCCACGTGATCAGTGCATGAGTGCCACGTGATCAGTGCATGATATGTCACGTGACAGGTGTGTGATCAGCCACGTGAACAGTGCATGTTCAGCCACGTGATCAGTGCATGATAGCCACGTGATCAGTGCATGATCAGTTACGTGAGCAGTGTATGATCAGCCACGTGATCAGTGCATGGTCAGACACGTGACAGTGTATGATCAGCCACGTGATCAGTGCATGATATCCACGTGATCAGTGCATGATCAGTCACGTGATCTGGGCCTGCTGAGCTGCGTGATTACTGTCTGCTCATCTGCTTGACAATTGCCAGCTGAGCTGCACGATTCCTGCCTGTCATCTGCTTGACAATTGTCAGCTGTGCTGCGTAATTCCTGCCTGCTCAGCTGCTTGATTATTGCCAGCTGAGCAGCATGATTCCTCACACCTGAGTTCCATGATTATTGCCTGCTGACTGTTTGATTCGTGCCTACTCAGCTCTTTGTTTATTGCCTCCAGAGGCACATGATCAGTGTATGATAGCAAACATGATCAGCGCATGATCAGTCACATGATCAGCGCCATTAAGTCACGTGATCACTACATGATAGTCATGTGATCAGTCCATGCTCAGTCACGGTATCAGTGCATGATCAGCCACGTGATCAGTGCATGATCTGTCACATGATTAGTGTATGATCATCCACGTGATCAGTGCATGGGCAGTCATGTGATCAGTGCATGATATAGACGTGATCAGTTCATGATCAGTCTCGTGATCAGTGCATGATAGCCACGTGATCAGTGCATGATCAGTCACCTGATGGGTGTATGATCATTCACGTGACCTGTACATGGTAGCTACATGATCATTGCATGATCAGCCACGTGAGTAGTGCATGATAGCCACGTGATCAGTGCATGATCAGTCACGTGATCAGTGCATGATCAGTCACGTGATCAGTGCATGATCAGGCACGTGATCAGTGCATGATCAGCCACGTGATCAGTGCATGATAGCCACGTGATCAGTGCATGATCAGTCACGTGATCAGTGCATGATCAGTCACGTGATCAGTGCATGATCAGCCACGTGATCAGTGCATGATCAGTCACGTGATCAGTATATGTAGCTACGTGATCAGTGCATGACAGCCACGTGAGCAGTGCATGATAGCCACGTGATCAGTGCATGATCAGTCACGTGATCAGTGCATGATCAGCCACGTGATCAGTGCATGAGTGCCACGTGATCAGTGCATGATAGTCACGTGATCAGTGCATGATCAGCCACGTGATCAGTGCATGATCAGCCACGTGATCAGTGCATGATAGCCACGTGATCAGTGCATGATCAGTCACGTGATCAGTGCATGATCAGCCACGTGATCAGTGCATGATCAGTCACGTGATCAGTGCATGATCAGCCACGTGATCAGTGCATGATAGCCACGTGATCAGTGCATGATCAGTCACGTGATCAGTGCATGATCAGTCACGTGACAGTGCATGATAGCTACGTGATCAGTGCATGATCAGCCACGTGATCAGTGCATGATAGCCACGTGATCAGTGCATGATCAGTCACGTGATCAGTGCATGATCAGTCACGTGATCAGTGCATGATCAGTCACGTGATCAGTGCATGATCAGCCACGTGATCAGTGCATGATCAGTCACGTGATCAGTGCATGATCAGCCACGTGATCAGTGCATGATCAGTCACGTGATCAGTGCATGATATAGACGTGATCAGTGCATGATCAGTCACGTGATCAGTGCATGATAGCCACGTGATCAGTGCATGATCAGTCACTGATCAGTGCATGATCAGTCACGTGATCAGTACATGATAGCTACATGATCATTGCATGATCAGCCACGTGATCAGTGCATGATAGCCACGTGATCAGTGCATGATAGTCATGTGATCAGTCCATGCTCAGTCACGTATCAGTGCATGATCAGCCACGTGATCAGTGCATGATCAGCCACGTGATCAGTGCATGATAGCCACGTGATCAGTGCATGATCAGTCACGTGATCAGTGCATGATCAGGCACGTGATCAGTGCATGATCAGCCACGTGATCAGTGCATGATAGCCACGTGATCAGTGCATGATCAGTCACGTGATCAGTGCATGATCAGTCACGTGACCAGTACATGGTAGCTACGTGATCAGTGCATGATCAGCCACGTGATAGTGCATGATAGCCACGTGATCAGTGCATGATCAGTCACGTGATCAGTGCATGATCAGTCATGTGATCAGTGCATGATCAGGCACGTGATCAGTGCATGATCAGCCACGTGATCAGTGCATGATAGCCACGTGATCAGTGCATGATCAGTCACGTGATCAGTGCATGATCAGTCACGTGATCAGTGCATGATCAGCCACGTGATCAGTGCATGATCAGCCACGTGATCAGTGCATGATCAATCACGTGATCAGTGCATGATCAGTCACGTGACCAGTACATGGTAGCTACGTGATCATTGCATGATCAGCCACGTGATCAGTGCATGATAGCCACGTGATCAGTGCATGATCAGTCACGTGATCAGTGCATGATCAGTCACGTGATCAGTGCATGATCAGTCACGTGATCAGTGCATGATCAATCACGTGATCAGTGCATGATCAGTCACGTGATCAGTGCATGGTAGCTACGTGATCAGTGCATGATCAGCCACGTGATCAGTGCATGATAGCCACGTGATCAGTGCATGATAGCCACGTGATCAGTGCATGATCAGTCATGTGATACGTGCATGATCAGCCACGTGATCAGTGCATGATAGCCACGTGATCAGTGCATGATAGCCTCGTGTTCAGTGCATGATAGCCACGTGATCAGTGCATGATCAGTCACGTGATCAGTACATGATCAGTCACGTGAACAGTGCATGATCATTTACGTGATCTGTGCATGATCAGTCACGTGACCTGTATATGGTAGCTATGTGATCATTCCATGACGAGCCACGTGAGCAGTGCATGATAGCCACGTGATGTGTGCATGATGAGTTACGTGAGCAGAGTATGATCAGCCACGTGATCAGTGCATGAGTGCCACGTGATCAGTGCATGATATGTCACGTGACAGGTGTGTGATCAGCCACGTGAACAGTGCATGTTCAGCCACGTGATCAGTCCATGATAGCCACGTGATCAGTGCATGATCAGTTACCTGAGCACTGTATGATCAGCCACGTGATCAGTGCATGGTCAGACACGTGAACAGTGTATGATCAGCCACGTGATCAGTGCATGATATCCAAGTGATCAGTGCATGATCATCACGTGATCAGTGTATGATCAGCCACGTGAACAGTGCATGCTCAGTCACGTGATCAGGGCCTGCTGAGCTGCGTGATTACTGTCTGCTCATCTGCTTGACAATTGCCAGCTGAGCTGCACGATTCCTGCCTGTCATCTGCTTGACAATTGCCAGCTGTGCTGCGTAATTCCTGCCTGCTAGCTGCTTGATTATTGCCAGCTGAGCAGCATGATTCCTCACAGCTGAGTTCCATGATTATTGCCTGCTGACTGTATAATTCGTGCCTACTCAGCTCTTTGTTTATTGCCTCCAGAGGCACATGATCAGTGTATGATAGCAAACATTATCAGTGCATGATCAGTCACATGATCAGCGCCATTAAGTCACGTGATCACTACATGATAGTCATGTGATCAGTCCATGCTCAGTCACGGTATCAGTGCATGATCAGCCACGTGATCAGTGCATGATCAGCCAGGTGATCAGTTCATGATAGCTATGTGATCAGTGCATGATTTGTCACGTGATCAGTGCATGATCAGGCACGTGATCAGTGCATGATCAGTCACGTGATCAGTGCATGATCAGTCACGTGATCAGTGCATGATCAGTCACGTGATCAGTGCATGATCAGCCACGTGATCAGTGCATGATCAGCCACGTGATCAGTGCATGATCAGTTACGTGATCAGTGCATGATCAGTCACGTGACCAGTACATGGTAGCTACGTGATCATTGCATGATCAGCCACGTGAGCAGTGCATGATAGCCACGTGATCAGTGCATGATCAGTCACGTGATCAGTGCATGATCAGTCACGTGATCAGTGCATGATCAGTCACGTGATCAGTGCATGATCAATTACGTGATCAGTGCATGATCAGTCACGTGACCAGTACATGGTAGCTACGTGATCATTGCATGATCAGCCACGTGAGCAGTGCATGATAGCCACGTGATCAGTGCATGATCAGTCACATGATCAGTGCATGATCATCCGCGTGATCAGTGCATGATCAGTCACGTGATCAGTGCATGATATAGACGTGATCAGTGCATGATCAGTCACGTGATCAGTGCATGATCAGCCACGTGATCAGTGCATGATAGCCAGTGATCAGTGCATGATAGCCAGTGATCAGTGCATGATCAGTCACGTGATCAGTGTATGATCAGCCACGTGATCAGTGCATGATCAGCCACTGATCAGTGCATGATCAGCCACGTGATCAGTGCATGATCAGTTACGTGAGCAGTGTATGATCAGCCACGTGATCAGTGCATGGTCAAACACGTGAACAGTGTATGATCAGCCACGTGATCAGTGCATGATAGCCACGTGATCAGTGCATGATCAGTTACGTGATCAGTGTATGATCAGCCACGTGAACAGTGCATGCTCAGTCACGTGATCTGGGCCTGCTGAGCTGCGTGATTACTGTCTGCTCATCTGCTTGACAATTGCCAGCTGAGCTGCACGATTCCTGCCTGTCATCTGCTTGACAATTGTCAGCTGTGCTGCGTAATTCCTGCCTGCTCAGCTGCTTGATTATTGCCAGCTGAGCAGCATGATTCCTCACAGCTGAGTTCCATGATTATTGCCTGCTGACTGTTTGATTCGTGCCTACTCAGCTCTTTGTTTATTGCCTCCAGAGGCACATGATCAGTGTATGATAGCAAACATGATCAGCGCATGATCAGTCAGATGATCAGCGCCATTAAGTCACGTGATCACTACATGATAGTCATGTGATCAGTCCATGCTCAGTCACGGTATCAGTGCATGATCAGCCACGTGATCAGTGCATGATCAGCCACGTGATCAGTGCATGATAGCTATGTGATCAGTGCATGATCAGTCACGTGATCAGTGCATGACCAGGCACGTGATCAGTGCATGATCAGCCACGTGATCAGTGCATGATAGCCACGTGATCAGTGCATGATCAGTCACGTGATGGGTGTATGATCAGTCACGTGACCAGTACATGGTAGCTACATGATCATTGCATGATCAGCCACGTGAGTAGTGCATGATAGCCACGTGATCAGTGCATGATCAGTCACGTGATCAGTGCATGATCAGTCACGTGATCAGTGCATGATAATTCACGTGATCAGTGCATGATCAGCCACGTGATCAGTGCATGATCAGTCACGTGATCAGTGCATGATCAGCCACGTGATCAGTGCATGATCAGTCACGTGATCAGTGCATGATATAGACGTGATCAGTGCATGATCAGTCACGTGATCAGTGCATGATAGCCACGTGATCAGTGCATGATCAGTCACGTGATCAGTGCATGATCAGTCACGTGATCAGTGCATGATCATTTACGTGATCAGTGCATGATCAGTCACGTGACCAGTATATGGTAGCTACGTGATCATTCCATGACAGCCACGTGAGCAGTGCATGATAGCCACGTGAGTGCATGATGAGTTACGTGATCAGTGTATGATCAGCCACGTGATCAGTGCATGAGTGCCACGTGATCAGTGCATGATATGTCACGTGACAGGTGTGTGATCAGCCACGTGAACAGTGCATGATCAGCCACGTGATCAGTGCATGATAGCCACGTGATCAGTGCATGATCAGTTACGTGAGCAGTGTATGATCAGCCACGTGATCAGTGCATGGTCAGACACGTGATCAGTGCATGATCAGCCACGTGATCAGTGCATGATATCCACGTGATCAGTGCATGATCAGTCACGTGATCTGGGCCTGCTGAGCTGCGTGATTACTGTCTGCTCATCTGCTTGACAATTGCCAGCTGAGCTGCACGATTCCTGCCTGTCATCTGCTTGACAATTGTCAGCTGTGCTGCGTAATTCCTGCCTGCTCAGCTGCTTGATTATTGCCAGCTGAGCAGCATGATTCCTCACACCTGAGTTCCATGATTATTGCCTGCTGACTGTTTGATTCGTGCCTACTCAGCTCTTTGTTTATTGCCTCCAGAGGCACATGATCAGTGTATGATAGCAAACATGATCAGCGCATGATCAGTCACATGATCAGCGCCATTAAGTCACGTGATCACTACATGATAGTCATGTGATCAGTCCATGCTCAGTCACGGTATCAGTGCATGATCAGCCACGTGATCAGTGCATGATCTGTCACATGATTAGTGTATGATCATCCACGTGATCAGTGCATGGGCAGTCATGTGATCAGTGCATGATATAGACGTGATCAGTGCATGATCAGTCACGTGATCAGTGCATGATAGCCACGTGATCAGTGCATGATCAGTCACCTGATGGGTGTATGATCATTCACGTGACCTGTACATGGTAGCTACATGATCATTGCATGATCAGCCACGTGAGTAGTGCATGATAGCCACGTGATCAGTGCATGATCAGTCACGTGATCAGTGCATGATCAGTCATGTGATCGGTGCATGATCAGGCACGTGATCAGTGCATGATCAGCCACGTGATCAGTGCATGATAGCCACGTGATCAGTGCATGATCAGTCACGTGATCAGTGCATGATCAGTCACGTGATCAGTGCATGATCAGCCACGTGATCAGTGCATGATCAGTCACGTGACCAGTATATGTAGCTACGTGATCATTCCATGACAGCCACGTGATCAGTGCATGATAGCCACGTGATCAGTGCATGATCAGTTACGTGATCAGTGCATGATCAGCCACGTGATCAGTGCATGAGTGCCACGTGATCAGTGCATGATAGTCACGTGATCAGTGCATGATCAGCCACGTGATCAGTGCATGATCAGCCACGTGATCAGTGCATGATAGCCACGTGATCAGTGCATGATCAGTTACGTGATCAGTGCATGATCAGCCACGTGATCAGTGCATGATCAGACACGTGATCAGTGTATGATCAGCCACGTGATCAGTGCATGATAGCCACGTGATCAGTGCATGATCAGTCACGTGATCAGTGCATGATCAGTCACGTGACCAGTGCATGATAGCTACATGATCAGTGCATGATCAGCCACGTGATCAGTGCATGATAGCCACGTGATCAGTGCATGATCAGTCACGTGATCAGTGCATGATCAGTCACGTGATCAGTGCATGATCAGTCACGTGATCAGTGCATGATCAGCCACGTGATCAGTGCATGATCAGTCACGTGATCAGTGCATGATCAGCCACGTGATCAGTGCATGATCAGTCACGTGATCAGTGCATGATATAGACGTGATCAGTGCATGATCAGTCACGTGATCAGTGCATGATAGCCACGTGATCAGTGCATGATCAGTCACTGATCAGTGCATGATCAGTCACGTGATCAGTGCATGGTAGCTACGTGATCAGTGCATGATCAGCCACGTGATAGTGCATGATAGCCACGTGATCAGTGCATGATAGTCATGTGATCAGTGCATGATCAGTCACGTGATCAGTGCATGATCAGCCACGTGATCAGTGCATGATCAGCCACGTGATCAGTGCATGATAGCTACGTGATCAGTGCATGATCAGTCACGTGATCAGTGCATGATCAGGCACGTGATCAGTGCATGATCAGCCACGTGATCAGTGCATGATAGCCACGTGATCAGTGCATGATCAGTCACGTGATCAGTGCATGATCAGTCACGTGACCAGTACATGGTAGCTACGTGATCAGTGCATGATCAGCCACGTGATCAGTGCATGATAGCCACGTGATCAGTGCATGATCAGTCACGTGATCAGTGCATGATCAGTCATGTGATCAGTGCATGATCAGGCACGTGATCAGTGCATGATCAGCCACGTGATCAGTGCATGATAGCCACGTGATCAGTGCATGATCAGTCACGTGATCAGTGCATGATCAGTCACGTGATCAGTGCATGATCAGCCACGTGATCAGTGCATGATCAGCCACGTGATCAGTGCATGATCAATTACGTGATCAGTGCATGATCAGTCACGTGACCAGTACATGGTAGCTACGTGATCATTGCATGATCAGCCACGTGATCAGTGCATGATAGCCACGTGATCAGTGCATGATCAGTCACGTGATCAGTGCATGATCAGTCACGTGATCAGTGCATGATCAGCCACGTGATCAGTGCATGATCAGCCACGTGATCAGTGCATGATCAGTCACGTGATCAGTACATGGTAGCCACGTGATCAGTGCATGATCAGCCACGTGATCAGTGCATGATAGCCACGTGATCAGTGCATGATAGCCACGTGATCAGTGCATGATCAGTCATGTGATACGTGCATGATCAGCCACGTGATCAGTGCATGATAGCCACGTGATCAGTGCATGATCAGCCACGTGATCAGTGCATGATAGCCACGTGATCAGTGCATGATCAGTCACGTGATCAGTACATGATCAGTCACGTGAACAGTGCATGATCATTTACGTGATCTGTGCATGATCAGTCACGTGACCTGTATATGGTAGCTATGTGATCATTCCATGACGAGCCACGTGAGCAGTGCATGATAGCCACGTGATGTGTGCATGATGAGTTACGTGAGCAGAGTATGATCAGCCACGTGATCAGTGCATGAGTGCCACGTGATCAGTGCATGATATGTCACGTGACAGGTGTGTGATCAGCCACGTGAACAGTGCATGTTCAGCCACGTGATCAGTGCATGATAGCCACGTGATCAGTGCATGATCAGTTACGTGAGCAGTGTATGATCAGCCACGTGATCAGTGCATGGTCAGACACGTGAACAGTGTATGATCAGCCACGTGATCAGTGCATGATATCCAAGTGATCAGTGCATGATCATCACGTGATCAGTGTATGATCAGCCACGTGAACAGTGCCTGCTCAGTCACGTGATCAGGGCCTGCTGAGCTGCGTGATTACTGTCTGCTCATCTGCTTGACAATTGCCAGCTGGGCTGCACGATTCCTGCCTGTCATCTGCTTGACAATTGCCAGCTGTGCTGCGTAATTCCTGCCTGCTCAGCTGCTTGATTATTGCCAGCTGAGCAGCATGATTCCTCACAGCTGAGTTCCATGATTATTGCCTGCTGACTGTATAATTCGTGCCTACTCAGCTCTTTGTTTATTGCCTCCAGAGGCACATGATCAGTGTATGATAGCAAACATTATCAGTGCATGATCAGTCACATGATCAGCGCCATTAAGTCACGTGATCACTACATGATAGTCATGTGATCAGTCCATGCTCAGTCACGGTATCAGTGCATGATCAGCCACGTGATCAGTGCATGATCAGCCACGTGATCAGTGCATGATAGCTATGTGATCAGTGCATGATTTGTCACGTGATCAGTGCATGATCAGGCACGTGATCAGTGCATGATCAGTCACGTGATCAGTGCATGATCAGTCACGTGATCAGTGCATGATCAGTCACGTGATCAGTGCATGATCAGCCACGTGATCAGTGCATGATCAGCCACGTGATCAGTGCATGATCAGTTACGTGATCAGTGCATGATCAGTCACGTGACCAGTGTATGGTAGCTACGTGATCAGTGCATGATCAGCCACGTGATCAGTGCATGATAGCCACGTGATCAGTGCATGATCAGTCACGTGATCAGTGCATGATCAGTCACGTGATCAGTGCATGATCAGTCACGTGATCAGTGCATGATCAATTACGTGATCAGTGCATGATCAGTCACGTGACCAGTACATGGTAGCTACGTGATCATTGCATGATCAGCCACGTGATCAGTGCATGATAGCCACGTGATCAGTGCATGATCAGTCACATGATCAGTGCATGATCATCCGCGTGATCAGTGCATGATCAGTCACGTGATCAGTGCATGATATAGACGTGATCAGTGCATGATCAGTCACGTGATCAGTGCATGATCAGCCACGTGATCAGTGCATGATAGCCAGTGATGAGTGCATGATAGCCAGTGATCAGTGCATGATCAGTCACGTGATCAGTGCATGATCAGCCACGTGATCAGTGCATGATCAGCCACGTGATCAGTGCATGATCAGCCACGTGATCAGTGCATGATCAGTTACGTGAGCAGTGTATGATCAGCCACGTGATCAGTGCATGGTCAAACACGTGAACAGTGTATGATCAGCCACGTGATCAGTGCATGATAGCCACGTGATCAGTGCATGATCAGTTACGTGATCAGTGTATGATCAGCCACGTGAACAGTGCATGCTCAGTCACGTGATCAGGGCCTGCTGAGCTGCGTGATTACTGTCTGCTCATCTGCTTGACAATTGCCAGCTGAGCTGCACGATTCCTGCCTGTCATCTGCTTGACAATTGTCAGCTGTGCTGCGTAATTCCTGCCTGCTCAGCTGCTTGATTATTGCCAGCTGAGCAGCATGATTCCTCACAGCTGAGTTCCATGATTATTGCCTGCTGACTGTTTGATTCGTGCCTACTCAGCTCTTTGTTTATTGCCTCCAGAGGCACATGATCAGTGTATGATAGCAAACATGATCAGCGCATGATCAGTCACATGATCAGCGCCATTAAGTCACGTGATCACTACATGATAGTCATGTGATCAGTCCATGCTCAGTCACGGTATCAGTGCATGATCAGCCACGTGATCAGTGCATGATCAGCCACGTGATCAGTGCATGATAGCCACGTGATCAGTGCATGATCAGTCACGTGATCAGTGCATGATCAGGCACGTGATCAGTGCATGATCAGCCACGTGATCAGTGCATGATAGCCACGTGATCAGTGCATGATCAGTCACCTGATGGGTGTATGATCAGTCACGTGACCAGTACATGGTAGCTACATGATCATTGCATGATCAGCCACGTGAGTAGTGCATGATAGCCACGTGATCAGTGCATGATCAGTCACGTGATCAGTGCATGATCAGTCACGTGATCAGTGCATGATCAGTCACGTGATCAGTGCATGATCAGCCACGTGATCAGTGCATGATCAGTCACGTGATCAGTGCATGATCAGCCACGTGATCAGTGCATGATCAGTCACGTGATCAGTGCATGATATAGACGTGATCAGTGCATGATCAGTCACGTGATCAGTGCATGATAGCCACGTGATCAGTGCATGATCAGTCACGTGATCAGTGCATGATCAGTCACGTGACCAGTACATGGTAGCTACGTGATCAGTGCATGATCAGCCACGTGATCAGTGCATGATAGCCACGTGATCAGTGCATGATCAGTCACGTGATCAGTGCATGATCAGTCACGTGATCAGTGCATGATCAGCCACGTGATCAGTGCATGATCAGCCACGTGATCAGTGCATGATAGCCACGTGATCAGTGCATGATCAGTCACGTGATCAGTGCATGATCAGTCACGTGATCAGTGCATGATCAGCCACGTGATCAGTGCATGATAGCCACGTGATCAGTGCATGATCAGTCACGTGATCAGTGCATGATCAGTCACGTGACCAGTGCATGATAGCTACGTGATCAGTGCATGATCAGCCACGTGATCAGTGCATGATAGCCACGTGATCAGTGCATGATCAGTCACGTGATCAGTGCATGATCAGTCACGTGATCAGTGCATGATCAGTCACGTGATCAGTGCATGATCAGCCACGTGATCAGTGCATGATAGCCACGTGATCAGTGCATGATCAGCCACGTGATCAGTGCATGATAGCCACGTGATCAGTGCATGATCAGTCACGTGATCAGTACATGATCAGTCACGTGAACAGTGCATGATCATTTACGTGATCTGTGCATGATCAGTCACGTGACCAGTATATGGTAGCTACGTGATCATTCCATGACGAGCCACGTGAGCAGTGCATGATAGCCACGTGATGTGTGCATGATGAGTTACGTGAGCAGAGTATGATCAGCCACGTGATCAGTGCATGAGTGCCACGTGATCAGTGCATGATATGTCACGTGACAGGTGTGTGATCAGCCACGTGAACAGTGCATGTTCAGCCACGTGATCAGTGCATGATAGCCACGTGATCAGTGCATGATCAGTTACGTGAGCAGTGTATGATCAGCCACGTGATCAGTGCATGGTCAGACACGTGAACAGTGTATGATCAGCCACGTGATCAGTGCATGATATCCAAGTGATCAGTGCATGATCATCACGTGATCAGTGTATGATCAGCCACGTGAACAGTGCATGCTCAGTCACGTGATCAGGGCCTGCTGAGCTGCGTGATTACTGTCTGCTCATCTGCTTGACAATTGCCAGCTGAGCTGCACGATTCCTGCCTGTCATCTGCTTGACAATTGCCAGCTGTGCTGCGTAATTCCTGCCTGCTCAGCTGCTTGATTATTGCCAGCTGAGCAGCATGATTCCTCACAGCTGAGTTCCATGATTATTGCCTGCTGACTGTTTGATTCGTGCCTACTCAGCTCTTTGTTTATTGCCTCCAGAGGCACATGATCAGTGTATGATAGCAAACATGATCAGTGCATGATCAGTCACATGATCAGCGCCATTAAGTCACGTGATCACTACATGATAGTCATGTGATCAGTCCATGCTCAGTCACGGTATCAGTGCATGATCAGCCACGTGATCAGTGCATGATCAGCCACGTGATCAGTTCATGATAGCCATGTGATCAGTGCATGATCAGTCACGTGATCAGTGCATGATCAGGCACGTGATCAGTGCATGATCAGTCACGTGATCAGTGCATGATCAGTCACGTGATCAGTGCATGATCAGTCACGTGATCAGTGCATGATCAGCCACGTGATCAGTGCATGATCAGCCACGTGATCAGTGCATGATCAGTCACGTGATCAGTGCATGATCAGTCACGTGACCAGTACATGGTAGCACGTGATCATTGCATGATCAGCCACGTGAGCAGTGCATGATAGCCACGTGATCAGTGCATGATCAGTCACGTGATCAGTGCATGATCAGTCACGTGATCAGTGCATGATCAGTCACGTGATCAGTGCATGATCAATTACGTGATCAGTGCATGATCAGTCACGTGACCAGTACATGGTAGCTACGTGATCATTGCATGATCAGCCACGTGATCAGTGCATGATAGCCACGTGATCAGTGCATGATCAGTCACGTGATCAGTGCATGATCATCCACGTGATCAGTGCATGATCAGTCACGTGATCAGTGCATGATATAGACGTGATCAGTGCATGATCAGTCACGTGATCAGTGCATGATCAGCCACGTGATCAGTGCATGATAGCCAGTGATCAGTGCATGATAGCCAGTGATCAGTGCATGATCAGTCACGTGATCAGTGCATGATCAGCCACGTGATCAGTGCATGATCAGCCACGTGATCAGTGCATGATCAGCCACGTGATCAGTGCATGATCAGTTACGTGAGCAGTGTATGATCAGCCACGTGATCAGTGCATGGTCAGACACGTGAACAGTGTATGATCAGCCACGTGATCAGTGCATGATAGCCACGTGATCAGTGCATGATCAGTCACGTGATCAGTGTATGATCAGCCACGTGAACAGTGCATGCTCAGTCACGTGATCTGGGCCTGCTGAGCTGCGTGATTACTGTCTGCTCATCTGCTTGACAATTGCCAGCTGAGCTGCACGATTCCTGCCTGTCATCTGCTTGACAATTGCCAGCTGTGCTGCGTAATTCCTGCCTGCTCAGCTGCTTGATTATTGCCAGCTGAGCAGCATGATTCCTCACACCTGAGTTCCATGATTATTGCCTGCTGACTGTTTGATTCGTGCCTACTCAGCTCTTTGTTTATTGCCTCCAGAGGCACATGATCAGTGTATGATAGCAAACATGATCAGCGCATGATCAGTCACATGATCAGCGCCATTAAGTCACGTGATCACTACATGATAGTCATGTGATCAGTCCATGCTCAGTCACGGTATCAGTGCATGATCAGCCACGTGATCAGTGCATGATCAGCCACGTGATCAGTGCATGATAGCCACGTGATCAGTGCATGATCAGTCACGTGATCAGTGCATGACCAGGCACGTGATCAGTGCATGATCAGCCACGTGATCAGTGCATGATAGCCACGTGATCAGTGCATGATCAGTCACCTGATGGGTGTATGATCAGTCACGTGACCAGTACATGGTAGCTACATGATCATTGCATGATCAGCCACGTGAGTAGTGCATGATAGCCACGTGATCAGTGCATGATCAGTCACGTGATCAGTGCATGATCAGTCACGTGATCAGTGCATGATCAGTCACGTGATCAGTGCATGATCAGCCACGTGATCAGTGCATGATCAGTCACGTGATCAGTGCATGATCAGCCACGTGATCAGTGCATGATCAGTCACGTGATCAGTGCATGATATAGACGTGATCAGTGCATGATCAGTCACGTGATCAGTGCATGATAGCCACGTGATCAGTGCATGATCAGTCACGTGATCAGTGCATGATCAGTCACGTGACCAGTACATGGTAGCTACGTGATCAGTGCATGATCAGCCACGTGATCAGTGCATGATAGCCACGTGATCAGTGCATGATCAGTCACGTGATCAGTGCATGATCAGTCACGTGATCAGTGCATGATCAGCCACGTGATCAGTGCATGATCAGCCACGTGATCAGTGCATGATAGCCACGTGATCAGTGCATGATCAGTCACGTGATCAGTGCATGATCAGTCACGTGATCAGTGCATGATCAGCCACGTGATCAGTGCATGATAGCCACGTGATCAGTGCATGATCAGTCACGTGATCAGTGTATGATCAGTCACTGACCAGTACATGGTAGCTACGTGATCAGTGCATGATCAGCCACGTGATCAGTGCATGATAGCCACGTGATCAGTGCATGATCAGTCACGTGATCAGTGCATGATCAGTCATGTGATCAGTGCATGATCAGGCACGTGATCAGTGCATGATCAGCCACGTGATCAGTGCATGATAGCCACGTGATCAGTGCATGATCAGTCACGTGATCAGTGCATGATCAGTCACGTGATCAGTGCATGATCAGCCACGTGATCAGTGCATGATCAGCCACGTGATCAGTGCATGATCAATCACGTGATCAGTGCATGATCAGTCACGTGATCAGTGCATGGTAGCTACGTGATCAGTGCATGATCAGCCACGTGATCAGTGCATGATAGCCACGTGATCAGTGCATGATCAGTCACGTGATCAGTGCATGATCAGTCACGTGATCAGTGCATGATCAGTCACGTGATCAGTGCATGATCAATTACGTGATCAGTGCATGATCAGTCACGTGACCAGTGCATGGTAGCTACGTGATCATTGCATGATCAGCCACGTGATCAGTGCATGATAGCCACGTGATCAGTGCATGATAGCCACGTGATCAGTGCATGATCAGTCATGTGATACGTGTGTGATCAGCCACGTGATCAGTGCATGATATCCACGTGATCAGTGCATGATAGCCACGTGATCAGTGCATGATACACGTGATCAGTGCATGATCAGTCACGTGATACATGTGTGATCAGCCACGTGATCAGTGCATGATGAGCCACGTGATCAGTGCAGGATCAATTACGTGATCAGTGCATGATCAGTCACGTGACCAGTACATGGTTGCTACGTGATCATTGCATGATCAGCCACGTGAGCAGAGCATGATAGCCACGTGATCAGTGCATGATCAGTCACGTGATCAGTACATGATCAGTCACGTGAACAGTGCATGATCATTTACGTGATCTGTGCATGATCAGTCACGTGACCAGTATATGGTAGCTACGTGATCATTCCATGACGAGCCACGTGAGCAGTGCATGATAGCCACGTGATGTGTGCATGATGAGTTACGTGAGCAGAGTATGATCAGCCACGTGATCAGTGCATGAGTGCCACGTGATCAGTGCATGATATGTCACGTGACAGGTGTGTGATCAGCCACGTGAACAGTGCATGTTCAGCCACGTGATCAGTGCATGATAGCCACGTGATCAGTGCATGATCAGTTACGTGAGCAGTGTATGATCAGCCACGTGATCAGTGCATGGTCAGACACGTGAACAGTGTATGATCAGCCACGTGATCAGTGCATGATATCCAAGTGATCAGTGCATGATCATCACGTGATCAGTGTATGATCAGCCACGTGAACAGTGCATGCTCAGTCACGTGATCAGGGCCTGCTGAGCTGCGTGATTACTGTCTGCTCATCTGCTTGACAATTGCCAGCTGAGCTGCACGATTCCTGCCTGTCATCTGCTTGACAATTGCCAGCTGTGCTGCGTAATTCCTGCCTGCTCAGCTGCTTGATTATTGCCAGCTGAGCAGCATGATTCCTCACAGCTGAGTTCCATGATTATTGCCTGCTGACTGTTTGATTCGTGCCTACTCAGCTCTTTGTTTATTGCCTCCAGAGGCACATGATCAGTGTATGATAGCAAACATGATCAGTGCATGATCAGTCACATGATCAGCGCCATTAAGTCACGTGATCACTACATGATAGTCATGTGATCAGTCCATGCTCAGTCACGGTATCAGTGCATGATCAGCCACGTGATCAGTGCATGATCAGCCACGTGATCAGTGCATGATAGCTATGTGATCAGTGCATGATCAGTCACGTGATCAGTGCATGATCAGGCACGTGATCAGTGCATGATCAGTCACGTGATCAGTGCATGATCAGTCACGTGATCAGTGCATGATCAGTCACGTGATCAGTGCATGATCAGCCACGTGATCAGTGCATGATCAGCCACGTGATCAGTGCATGATCAGCCACGTGATCAGTGCATGATCAGTCACGTGACCAGTGCATGGTAGCTACGTGATCAGTGCATGATCAGCCACGTGAGCAGTGCATGATAGCCACGTGATCAGTGCATGATCAGTCACGTGATCAGTGCATGATCAGTCACGTGATCAGTGCATGATCAGTCACGTGATCAGTGCATGATCAATTACGTGATCAGTGCATGATCAGTCACGTGACCAGTACATGGTAGCTACGTGATCATTGCATGATCAGCCACGTGATCAGTGCATGATAGCCACGTGATCAGTGCATGATCAGTCACATGATCAGTGCATGATCATCCACGTGATCAGTGCATGATCAGTCACGTGATCAGTGCATGATATAGACGTGATCAGTGCATGATCAGTCACGTGATCAGTGCATGATCAGCCACGTGATCAGTGCATGATAGCCAGTGATCAGTGCATGATAGCCAGTGATCAGTGCATGATCAGTCACGTGATCAGTGCATGATCAGCCACGTGATCAGTGCATGATCAGCCACGTGATCAGTGCATGATCAGCCACGTGATCAGTGCATGATCAGTTACGTGAGCAGTGTATGATCAGCCACGTGATCAGTGCATGGTCAGACACGTGAACAGTGTATGATCAGCCACGTGATCAGTGCATGATAGCCACGTGATCAGTGCATGATCAGTCACGTGATCAGTGTATGATCAGCCACGTGAACAGTGCATGCTCAGTCACGTGATCTGGGCCTGCTGAGCTGCGTGATTACTGTCTGCTCATCTGCTTGACAATTGCCAGCTGAGCTGCACGATTCCTGCCTGTCATCTGCTTGACAATTGCCAGCTGTGCTGCGTAATTCCTGCCTGCTCAGCTGCTTGATTATTGCCAGCTGAGCAGCATGATTCCTCACAGCTGAGTTCCATGATTATTGCCTGCTGACTGTTTGATTCGTGCCTACTCAGCTCTTTGTTTATTGCCTCCAGAGGCACATGATCAGTGTATGATAGCAAACATGATCAGCGCATGATCAGTCACATGATCAGCGCCATTAAGTCACGTGATCACTACATGATAGTCATGTGATCAGTCCATGCTCAGTCACGGTATCAGTGCATGATCAGCCACGTGATCAGTGCATGATCAGCCACGTGATCAGTGCATGATCAGCCACGTGATCAGTGCATGATCAGTCACGTGATCAGTGCATGATCAGGCACGTGATCAGTGCATGATCAGCCACGTGATCAGTGCATGATAGCCACGTGATCAGTGCATGATCAGTCACCTGATGGGTGTATGATCAGTCACGTGACCAGTACATGGTAGCTACATGATCATTGCATGATCAGCCACGTGAGTAGTGCATGATAGCCACGTGATCAGTGCATGATCAGTCACGTGATCAGTGCATGATCAGTCACGTGATCAGTGCATGATAGCCACGTGATCAGTGCATGATCAGCCACGTGATCAGTGCATGATCACGTGATCAGTGCATGATCAGCCACGTGATCAGTGCATGATCAGCCACGTGATCAGTGCATGATCAGCCACGTGATCAGTGCATGATCAGTCACGTGATCAGTGCATGGTAGCACGTGATCAGTGCATGATCAGCCACGTGATCAGTGCATGATAGCCACGTGATCAGTGCATGATCAGTCACGTGATCAGTGCATGATCAGCCACGTGATCAGTGCATGATCACACGTGATCAGTGCATGATCAATTACGTGATCAGTGCATGATCAGTCACGTGACCAGTACATGGTAGCTACGTGATCATTGCATGATCAGCCACGTGATCAGTGCATGATAGCCACGTGATCAGTGCATGATAGCCACGTGATCAGTGCATGATCAGTCATGTGATACGTGTGTGATCAGCCACGTGATCAGTGCATGATATCCACGTGATCAGTGCATGATAGCCACGTGATCAGTGCATGAGAGCCACGTGATCAGTGCATGATCAGTCACGTGATACATGTGTGATCAGCCACGTGATCAGTGCATGATGAGCCACGTGATCAGTGCAGGATCAATTACGTGATCAGTGCATGATCAGTCACGTGACCAGTACATGGTTGCTACGTGATCGTGCATGATCAGCCACGTGAGCAGTGCATGATAGCCACGTGATCAGTGCATGATCAGTCACGTGATCAGTACATGATCAGTCACGTGAACAGTGCATGATCATTTACGTGATCTGTGCATGATCAGTCACGTGACCAGTATATGGTAGCTACGTGATCATTCCATGACGAGCCACGTGAGCAGTGCATGATAGCCACGTGATGTGTGCATGATGAGTTACGTGAGCAGAGTATGATCAGCCACGTGATCAGTGCATGAGTGCCACGTGATCAGTGCATGATATGTCACGTGACAGGTGTGTGATCAGCCACGTGAACAGTGCATGTTCAGCCACGTGATCAGTGCATGATAGCCACGTGATCAGTGCATGATCAGTTACGTGAGCAGTGTATGATCAGCCACGTGATCAGTGCATGGTCAGACACGTGAACAGTGTATGATCAGCCACGTGATCAGTGCATGATATCCAAGTGATCAGTGCATGATCATCACGTGATCAGTGTATGATCAGCCACGTGAACAGTGCATGCTCAGTCACGTGATCTGGGCCTGCTGAGCTGCGTGATTACTGTCTGCTCATCTGCTTGACAATTGCCAGCTGAGCTGCACGATTCCTGCCTGTCATCTGCTTGACAATTGCCAGCTGTGCTGCGTAATTCCTGCCTGCTCAGCTGCTTGATTATTGCCAGCTGAGCAGCATGATTCCTCACACCTGAGTTCCATGATTATTGCCTGCTGACTGTTTGATTCGTGCCTACTCAGCTCTTTGTTTATTGCCTCCAGAGGCACATGATCAGTGTATGATAGCAAACATGATCAGCGCATGATCAGTCACATGATCAGCGCCATTAAGTCACGTGATCACTACATGATAGTCATGTGATCAGTCCATGCTCAGTCACGGTATCAGTGCATGATCAGCCACGTGATCAGTGCATGATCTGTCACATGATTAGTGTATGATCATCCACGTGATCAGTGCATGGGCAGTCATGTGATCAGTGCATGATATAGACGTGATCAGTGCATGATCAGTCACGTGATCAGTGCATGATAGCCACGTGATCAGTGCATGATCAGTCACCTGATGGGTGTATGATCATTCACGTGACCTGTACATGGTAGCTACATGATCATTGCATGATCAGCCACGTGAGTAGTGCATGATAGCCACGTGATCAGTGCATGATCAGTCACGTGATCAGTGCATGATCAGTCATGTGATCAGTGCATGATCAGGCACGTGATCAGTGCATGATCAGCCACGTGATCAGTGCATGATAGCCACGTGATCAGTGCATGATCAGTCACGTGATCAGTGCATGATCAGTCACGTGATCAGTGCATGATCATTTACGTGATCAGTGCATGATCAGTCACGTGATCAGTATATGTAGCTACGTGATCATTGCATGACAGCCACGTGATCAGTGCATGATAGCCACGTGATGTGTGCATGATGAGTTACGTGATCAGTGTATGATCAGCCACGTGATCAGTGCATGAGTGCCACGTGATCAGTGCATGATATGTCACGTGACAGTGTGTGATCAGCCACGTGATCAGTGCATGATCAGCCACGTGATCAGTGCATGATAGCCACGTGATCAGTGCATGATCAGTTACGTGAGCAGTGTATGATCAGCCACGTGATCAGTGCATGGTCAGACACGTGAACAGTGTATGATCAGCCACGTGATCAGTGCATGATATCCACGTGATCAGTGCATGATCATCACGTGATCAGTGTATGATCAGCCACGTGAACAGTGCATGCTCAGTCACGTGATCAGGGCCTGCTGAGCTGCGTGATTACTGTCTGCTCATCTGCTTGACAATTGCCAGCTGAGCTGCACGATTCCTGCCTGTCATCTGCTTGACAATTGCCAGCTGTGCTGCGTAATTCCTGCCTGCTCAGCTGCTTGATTATTGCCAGCTGAGCAGCATGATTCCTCACAGCTGAGTTCCATGATTATTGCCTGCTGACTGTTTGATTCGTGCCTACTCAGCTCTTTGTTTATTGCCTCCAGAGGCACATGATCAGTGTATGATAGCAAACATGATCAGTGCATGATCAGTCACATGATCAGCGCCATTAAGTCACGTGATCACTACATGATAGTCATGTGATCAGTCCATGCTCAGTCACGGTATCAGTGCATGATCAGCCACGTGATCAGTGCATGATCAGCCACGTGATCAGTGCATGATAGCCACGTGATCAGTGCATGATCAGTCACGTGATCAGTGCATGATCAGGCACGTGATCAGTGCATGATCAGCCACGTGATCAGTGCATGATAGCCACGTGATCAGTGCATGATCAGTCACCTGATGGGTGTATGATCAGTCACGTGACCAGTACATGGTAGCTACATGATCATTGCATGATCAGCCACGTGAGTAGTGCATGATAGCCACGTGATCAGTGCATGATCAGTCACGTGATCAGTGCATGATCAGTCATGTGATCAGTGCATGATCAGGCACGTGATCAGTGCATGATCAGCCACGTGATCAGTGCATGATAGCCACGTGATCAGTGCATGATCAGTCACGTGATCAGTGCATGATCAGTCACGTGATCAGTGCATGATCAGCCACGTGATCAGTGCATGATCAGCCACGTGATCAGTGCATGATCAGTCACGTGATCAGTGCATGATCAGTCACGTGATCAGTGCATGGTAGCTACGTGATCAGTGCATGATCAGCCACGTGATCAGTGCATGATAGCCACGTGATCAGTGCATGATCAGTCACGTGATCAGTGCATGATCAGTCACGTGATCAGTGCATGATCAGTCACGTGATCAGTGCATGATCAGTCACGTGATCAGTGCATGATCAGTCACGTGATCAGTGCATGATAGCTACGTGATCAGTGCATGATCAGCCACGTGATCAGTGCATGATAGCCACGTGATCAGTGCATGATCAGTCACGTGATCAGTGCATGATCAGCCACGTGATCAGTGCATGATCAGTCACGTGATCAGTGCATGATAGACGTGATCAGTGCATGATCAGCCACGTGATCAGTGCATGATCAGCCACGTGATCAGTGCATGATCAGCCACGTGATCAGTGCATGATCAGTCACGTGATCAGTGCATGATCAGCCACGTGATCAGTGCATGATAGCCACGTGATCAGTGCATGATCAGCCACGTGATCAGTGCATGATCAGCCACGTGATCAGTGCATGATCAGCCACGTGATCAGTGCATGATCAATTACGTGATCAGTGCATGATCAGTCACGTGACCAGTACATGGTTGCTACGTGATCGTGCATGATCAGCCACGTGAGCAGTGCATGATAGCCACGTGATCAGTGCATGATCAGTCACGTGATCAGTGCATGATCAGTCACGTGATCAGTGCATGATCATTTACGTGATCAGTGCATGATCAGTCACGTGACCAGTATATGGTAGCTACGTGATCATTGCATGACAGCCACGTGATCAGTGCATGATAGCCACGTGATCAGTGCATGATCAGTTACGTGATCAGTGTATGATCAGCCACGTGATCAGTGCATGAGTGCCACGTGATCAGTGCATGATATGTCACGTGACAGTGTGTGATCAGCCACGTGATCAGTGCATGATCAGCCACGTGATCAGTGCATGATAGCCACGTGATCAGTGCATGATCAGTTACGTGATCAGTGTATGATCAGCCACGTGATCAGTGCATGATCAGACACGTGATCAGTGCATGATCAGCCACGTGATCAGTGCATGATAGCCACGTGATCAGTGCATGATCAGTCACGTGATCAGTGTATGATCAGTCACGTGACCAGTGCATGGTAGCTACGTGATCAGTGCATGATCAGCCACGTGATCAGTGCATGATAGCCACGTGATCAGTGCATGATAGTCACGTGATCAGTGCATGATCAGTCACGTGATCAGTGCATGATCAGCCACGTGATCAGTGCATGATCAGCCACGTGATCAGTGCATGATAGCCACGTGATCAGTGCATGATCAGTCACGTGATCAGTGCATGATCAGGCACGTGATCAGTGCATGATCAGCCACGTGATCAGTGCATGATAGCCACGTGATCAGTGCATGATCAGTCACGTGATCAGTGCATGATCAGTCACTGACCAGTACATGGTAGCTACGTGATCATTGCATGATCAGCCACGTGATCAGTGCATGATAGCCACGTGATCAGTGCATGATCAGTCACGTGATCAGTGCATGATCAGTCATGTGATCAGTGCATGATCAGGCACGTGATCAGTGCATGATCAGCCACGTGATCAGTGCATGATAGCCACGTGATCAGTGCATGATCAGTCACGTGATCAGTGCATGATCAGTCACGTGATCAGTGCATGATCAGCCACGTGATCAGTGCATGATCAGCCACGTGATCAGTGCATGATCAATTACGTGATCAGTGCATGATCAGTCACGTGACCAGTGCATGGTAGCTACGTGATCAGTGCATGATCAGCCACGTGATCAGTGCATGATAGCCACGTGATCAGTGCATGATCAGTCACGTGATCAGTGCATGATCAGTCACGTGATCAGTGCATGATCAGTCACGTGATCAGTGCATGATCAATTACGTGATCAGTGCATGATCAGTCACGTGATCAGTACATGGTAGCTACGTGATCATTGCATGATCAGCCACGTGATCAGTGCATGATAGCCACGTGATCAGTGCATGATAGCCACGTGATCAGTGCATGATCAGTCATGTGATACGTGTGTGATCAGCCACGTGATCAGTGCATGATATCCACGTGATCAGTGCATGATAGCCACGTGATCAGTGCATGAGAGCCACGTGATCAGTGCATGATCAGTCACGTGATACATGTGTGATCAGCCACGTGATCAGTGCATGATGAGCCACGTGATCAGTGCAGGATCAATTACGTGATCAGTGCATGATCAGTCACGTGACCAGTACATGGTTGCTACGTGATCGTTGCATGATCAGCCACGTGAGCAGAGCATGATAGCCACGTGATCAGTGCATGATCAGTCACGTGATCAGTACATGATCAGTCACGTGAACAGTGCATGATCATTTACGTGATCTGTGCATGATCAGTCACGTGACCAGTATATGGTAGCTACGTGATCATTCCATGACGAGCCACGTGAGCAGTGCATGATAGCCACGTGATGTGTGCATGATGAGTTACGTGAGCAGAGTATGATCAGCCACGTGATCAGTGCATGAGTGCCACGTGATCAGTGCATGATATGTCACGTGACAGGTGTGTGATCAGCCACGTGAACAGTGCATGTTCAGCCACGTGATCAGTGCATGATAGCCACGTGATCAGTGCATGATCAGTTACGTGAGCAGTGTATGATCAGCCACGTGATCAGTGCATGGTCAGACACGTGAACAGTGTATGATCAGCCACGTGATCAGTGCATGATATCCAAGTGATCAGTGCATGATCATCACGTGATCAGTGTATGATCAGCCACGTGAACAGTGCATGCTCAGTCACGTGATCAGGGCCTGCTGAGCTGCGTGATTACTGTCTGCTCATCTGCTTGACAATTGCCAGCTGAGCTGCACGATTCCTGCCTGTCATCTGCTTGACAATTGCCAGCTGTGCTGCGTAATTCCTGCCTGCTCAGCTGCTTGATTATTGCCAGCTGAGCAGCATGATTCCTCACAGCTGAGTTCCATGATTATTGCCTGCTGACTGTTTGATTCGTGCCTACTCAGCTCTTTGTTTATTGCCTCCAGAGGCACATGATCAGTGTATGATAGCAAACATGATCAGTGCATGATCAGTCACATGATCAGCGCCATTAAGTCACGTGATCACTACATGATAGTCATGTGATCAGTCCATGCTCAGTCACGGTATCAGTGCATGATCAGCCACGTGATCAGTGCATGATCAGCCACGTGATCAGTGCATGATAGCCATGTGATCAGTGCATGATCAGTCACGTGATCAGTGCATGATCAGGCACGTGATCAGTGCATGATCAGTCACGTGATCAGTGCATGATCAGTCACGTGATCAGTGCATGATCAGTCACGTGATCAGTGCATGATCAGCCACGTGATCAGTGCATGATCAGCCACGTGATCAGTGCATGATCAGTCACGTGATCAGTGCATGATCAGTCACGTGACCAGTACATGGTAGCTACGTGATCAGTGCATGATCAGCCACGTGAGCAGTGCATGATCAGCCATCAGTGATCAGTGCATGATCAGTCACGTGATCAGTGCATGATCAGTCACGTGATCAGTGCATGATCAGTCACGTGATCAGTGCATGATCAGCCACGTGATCAGTGCATGATCAGCCACGTGATCAGTGCATGATCAGCCACGTGATCAGTGCATGATCAGTCACGTGATCAGTGCATGATCAGCCACGTGATCAGTGCATGATCAGTGCATGATAGCCAGTGATCAGTGCATGATCAGTCACGTGATCAGTGCATGATCAGCCACGTGATCAGTGCATGATAGCCACGTGATCAGTGCATGATCAGCCACGTGATCAGTGCATGATCAGTTACGTGAGCAGTGTATGATCAGCCACGTGATCAGTGCATGGTCAGACACGTGAACAGTGTATGATCAGCCACGTGATCAGTGCATGATAGCCACGTGATCAGTGCATGATCAGTCACGTGATCAGTGTATGATCAGCCACGTGAACAGTGCATGCTCAGTCACGTGATCTGGGCCTGCTGAGCTGCGTGATTACTGTCTGCTCATCTGCTTGACAATTGCCAGCTGAGCTGCACGATTCCTGCCTGTCATCTGCTTGACAATTGCCAGCTGTGCTGCGTAATTCCTGCCTGCTCAGCTGCTTGATTATTGCCAGCTGAGCAGCATGATTCCTCACACCTGAGTTCCATGATTATTGCCTGCTGACTGTTTGATTCGTGCCTACTCAGCTCTTTGTTTATTGCCTCCAGAGGCACATGATCAGTGTATGATAGCAAACATGATCAGCGCATGATCAGTCACATGATCAGCGCCATTAAGTCACGTGATCACTACATGATAGTCATGTGATCAGTCCATGCTCAGTCACGGTATCAGTGCATGATCAGCCACGTGATCAGTGCATGATCTGTCACATGATTAGTGTATGATCATCCACGTGATCAGTGCATGGGCAGTCATGTGATCAGTGCATGATATAGACGTGATCAGTGCATGATCAGTCTCGTGATCAGTGCATGATAGCCACGTGATCAGTGCATGATCAGTCACCTGATGGGTGTATGATCATTCACGTGACCTGTACATGGTAGCTACATGATCATTGCATGATCAGCCACGTGAGTAGTGCATGATAGCCACGTGATCAGTGCATGATCAGTCACGTGATCAGTGCATGATCAGTCATGTGACCAGTACATGGTAGCTGCGTGATCATGCATGATCAGCCACGTGATCAGTGCATGATCAGCCACGTGATCAGTGCATGATAGCCACGTGATCAGTGCATGATCAGTCACGTGATCAGTGCATGATCAGTCACGTGATCAGTGCATGATCAGTCACGTGATCAGTGCATGATCAGCCACGTGATCAGTGCATGATCAATTACGTGATCAGTGCATGATCAGTCACGTGATCAGTGCATGGTAGCTACGTGATCAGTGCATGATCAGCCACGTGATCAGTGCATGATAGCCACGTGATCAGTGCATGATCAGCCACGTGATCAGTGCATGATCAGTCACGTGATCAGTGCATGATCAGTCACGTGATCAGTGCATGATCAGCCACGTGATCAGTGCATGATCAGTCATGTATCAGTGCATGATCAGCCACGTGATCAGTGCATGATCAGTCCGTGATCAGTGCATGATCAGCCACGTGATCAGTGCATGATAGCCACGTGATCAGTGCATGATCAGTCACGTGATCAGTGCATGATCAGTCACGTGATCAGTGTGTGATCAGCCACGTGAACAGTGCATGCTCAGTCACGTGATCAGGGCCTGCTGAGCTGCGTGATTACTGTCTGCTCATCTGCTTGACAATTGCCAGCTGAGCTGCACGATTCCTGCCTGTCATCTGCTTGACAATTGCCACCTGTGCTGCGTAATTCCTGCCTGCTCATCTACTTGATTATTGCCAGCTGAGCAGCATGATTTCTCAGAGCTGAGTTCCATGATTATAGCCTGCTGACTGATTCCTGCCTACTCAGCTCTATGTTCATTGCCTCCAGAGGCACATGATCAGTGTATGACACCAAACATGATCAGCACATGATCAGTCACATGATCAGTGCATGATAAGCCACGTGATCAGTGCATGATCAATCATGTGATCAGTGCATGATCAGTCACGTGATCAGTGCATGATAGCACGTGATCAGTGCATGATCAGCCACGTGATCAGTGCATGATCAGTCACGTGATCAGTGCATGATCAGTCACGTGATCATGTGTGATCAGCCACGTGATCAGTGCATGATAGCCACGTGATCAGTGCATGATCAGCCACGTGATCAGTGCATGATCAGCCACGTGATCAGTGCATGATCAGCCACGTGATCAGTGCATGATCAGCCACGTGATCAGTGCATGATCAGTCACGTGATCAGTGCATGATCAGTCACGTGATCAGTGCATGATCATTCACGTGATCAGTGCATGATCAGTCACGTGACCAGTATATGGTAGCTACGTGATCATTGCATGATCAGCCACGTGATCAGTGCATGATAGCCACGTGATCAGTGCATGATCAGTCACGTGATCAGTGTATGATCAGCCACGTGATCAGTGCATGAGTGCCACGTGATCAGTGCATGATAGTCACGTGATCAGTGCATGATCAGCCACGTGATCAGTGCATGATCAGCCACGTGATCAGTGCATGATAGCCACGTGATCAGTGCATGATCAGTTACGTGATCAGTGTATGATCAGCCACGTGATCAGTGCATGATCAGACACGTGATCAGTGCATGATCAGCCACGTGATCAGTGCATGATATCCACGTGATCAGTGCATGATCATCACGTGATCAGTGCATGATCAGCCACGTGATCAGTGCATGATCAGTCACGTGATCAGTGCCTGCTGAGCTGCGTGATTACTGTCTGCTCATCTGCTTGACAATTGCCAGCTGTGCTGCGTAATTCCTGCCTGCTCAGCTGCTTGATTATTGCCAGCTGAGCAGCATGATTCCTCACACCTGAGTTCCATGATTATTGCCTGCTGACTGTTTGATTCGTGCCTACTCAGCTCTTTGTTTATTGCCTCCAGAGGCACATGATCAGTGCATGATAGCAAACATGATCAGTGCATGATCAGTCACATGATCAGTGCCATTAAGTCACGTGATCACTACATGATAGTCATGTGATCAGTGCATGATCAGTCACGTGATCAGTGCATGATCAGCCACGTGATCAGTGCATGATCAGCCACGTGATCAGTGCATGATAGCCACGTGATCAGTGCATGATATGTCACGTGATCAGTGCATGATCAGCCACGTGATCAGTGCATGATCAGCCACGTGATCAGTGCATGATAGCCACGTGATCAGTGCATGATCAGTTACGTGAGCAGTGTATGATCAGCCACGTGATCAGTGCATGGTCAGACACGTGAACAGTGTATGATCAGCCACGTGATCAGTGCATGATATCCAAGTGATCAGTGCATGATCATCACGTGATCAGTGTATGATCAGCCACGTGAACAGTGCATGCTCAGTCACGTGATCAGGGCCTGCTGAGCTGCGTGATTACTGTCTGCTCATCTGCTTGACAATTGCCAGCTGAGCTGCACGATTCCTGCCTGTCATCTGCTTGACAATTGCCAGCTGTGCTGCGTAATTCCTGCCTGCTCAGCTGCTTGATTATTGCCAGCTGAGCAGCATGATTCCTCACAGCTGAGTTCCATGATTATTGCCTGCTGACTGTTTGATTCGTGCCTACTCAGCTCTTTGTTTATTGCCTCCAGAGGCACATGATCAGTGTATGATAGCAAACATGATCAGTGCATGATCAGTCACATGATCAGTGCCATTAAGTCACGTGATCACTACATGATAGTCATGTGATCAGTCCATGCTCAGTCACGGTATCAGTGCATGATCAGCCACGTGATCAGTGCATGATCAGCCACGTGATCAGTGCATGATCAGCCACGTGATCAGTGCATGATCAGTCACGTGATCAGTGCATGATCAGGCACGTGATCAGTGCATGATCAGCCACGTGATCAGTGCATGATAGCCACGTGATCAGTGCATGATCAGTCACCTGATGGGTGTATGATCAGTCACGTGACCTGTACATGGTAGCTACATGATCATTGCATGATCAGCCACGTGAGTAGTGCATGATAGCCACGTGATCAGTGCATGATCAGTCACGTGATCAGTGCATGATCAGTCATGTGATCAGTGCATGATCAGGCACGTGATCAGTGCATGATCAGCCACGTGATCAGTGCATGATAGCCACGTGATCAGTGCATGATCAGTCACGTGATCAGTGCATGATCAGTCACGTGATCAGTGCATGATCAGCCACGTGATCAGTGCATGATCAGCCACGTGATCAGTGCATGATCAGTCACGTGATCAGTGCATGATCAGTCACGTGATCAGTGCATGATAGCTACGTGATCAGTGCATGATCAGCCACGTGATCAGTGCATGATAGCCACGTGATCAGTGCATGATCAGTCACGTGATCAGTGCATGATCAGTCACGTGATCAGTGCATGATCAGCCACGTGATCAGTGCATGATCAGTCACGTGATCAGTGCATGATCAGCCACGTGATCAGTGCATGATCAGCCACGTGATCAGTGCATGATCAGTTACGTGATCAGTGCATGATCAGTCACGTGATCAGTGCATGATAGCTACGTGATCAGTGCATGATCAGCCACGTGATCAGTGCATGATAGCCACGTGATCAGTGCATGATCAGCCACGTGATCAGTGCATGATCAGCCACGTGATCAGTGCATGATCAGTCACGTGATCAGTGCATGATATCACGTGATCAGTGCATGATCAGTCACGTGATCAGTGCATGATCAGCCACGTGATCAGTGCATGATAGCCAGTGATCAGTGCATGATAGCCACGTGATCAGTGCATGATCAGTCACGTGATCAGTGCATGATCAGTCACGTGATCAGTGCATGATAGCACGTGATCAGTGCATGATCAGCCACGTGATCAGTGCATGATCAGCCACGTGATCAGTGCATGATCAGCCACGTGATCAGTGCATGATCAGTCACGTGATCAGTGCATGATCAGTCACGTGATCAGTGCATGATCAGTCACGTGATCAGTGCATGATCAGCCACGTGATCAGTGCATGATCAATCACGTGATCAGTGCATGATCAGTCACGTGATCAGTGCATGGTAGCTACGTGATCATTGCATGATCAGCCACGTGATCAGTGCATGATAGCCACGTGATCAGTGCATGATCAGCCACGTGATCAGTGCATGATCAGTCACGTGATCAGTGCATGATCAGTCACGTGATCAGTGCATGATCAGCCACGTGATCAGTGCATGTCAGTCATGTATCAGTGCATGATAGCCACGTGATCAGTGCATGATCAGTCCGTGATCAGTGCATGATCAGCCACGTGATCAGTGCATGATAGCCACGTGATCAGTGCATGATCAGTCACGTGATCAGTGCATGATCAGTCACGTGATCAGTGTATGATCAGCCACGTGAACAGTGCATGCTCAGTCACGTGATCAGGGCCTGCTGAGCTGCGTGATTACTGTCTGCTCATCTGCTTGACAATTGCCAGCTGAGCTGCACGATTCCTGCCTGTCATCTGCTTGACAATTGCCACCTGTGCTGCGTAATTCCTGCCTGCTCAGCTACTTGATTATTGCCAGCTGAGCAGCATGATTTCTCAGAGCTGAGTTCCATGATTATTGCATGCTGACTGATTCGTGCCTACTCAGCTCTGTGTTCATTGCCTCCAGAGGCACATGATCAGTGTATGATACCAAACATGATCAGCGCATGATCAGTCACATGATCAGTGCATGATAAGCCACGTGATCAGTGCATGATCAGTCATGTGATCAGTGCATGATCAGTCACGTGATCAGTGCATGATAGCCACGTGATCAGTGCATGATCAGCCACGTGATCAGTGCATGATCAGTCACGTGATCAGTGCATGATCAGTCACGTGATCAGTGTGATCAGCCACGTGATCAGTGCATGATAGCCACGTGATCAGTGCATGATCAGCCACGTGATCAGTGCATGATCAGCCACGTGATCAGTGCATGATCAGCCACGTGATCAGTGCATGATCAGCCACGTGATCAGTGCATGATCAGTCACGTGATCAGTGCATGATCAGTCACGTGATCAGTGCATGATCATTTACGTGATCAGTGCATGATCAGTCACGTGACCAGTATATGGTAGCTACGTGATCATTGCATGACAGCCACGTGATCAGTGCATGATAGCCACGTGATCAGTGCATGATCAGTTACGTGATCAGTGTATGATCAGCCACGTGATCAGTGCATGAGTGCCACGTGATCAGTGCATGATATGTCACGTGACAGTGTGTGATCAGCCACGTGATCAGTGCATGATCAGCCACGTGATCAGTGCATGATAGCCACGTGATCAGTGCATGATCAGTTACGTGAGCAGTGTATGATCAGCCACGTGATCAGTGCATGATCAGACACGTGATCAGTGTATGATCAGCCACGTGATCAGTGCATGATATCCACGTGATCAGTGCATGATCATCACGTGATCAGTGTATGATCAGCCACGTGAACAGTGCATGCTCAGTCACGTGATCAGGGCCTGCTGAGCTGCGTGATTACTGTCTGCTCATCTGCTTGACAATTGCCAGCTGTGCTGTGTAATTCCTGCCTGCTCAGCTGCTTGATTATTGCCAGCTGAGCAGCATGATTCCTCACACCTGAGTTCCATGATTATTGCCTGCTGACTGTTTGATTCGTGCCTACTCAGCTCTTTGTTTATTGCCTCCAGAGGCACATGATCAGTGTATGATAGCAAACATGATCAGTGCATGATCAGTCACATGATCAGTGCCATTAAGTCACGTGATCACTACATGATAGTCATGTGATCAGTCCATGCTCAGTCACGTATCAGTGCATGATCAGCCACGTGATCAGTGCATGATCAGCCACGTGATCAGTGCATGATAGCCACGTGATCAGTGCATGATCAGTCACGTGATCAGTGCATGATCAGCCACGTGATCAGTGCATGATCAGCCACGTGATCAGTGCATGATAGCCACGTGATCAGTGCATGATCAGTCACGTGAGCAGTGTATGATCAGCCACGTGATCAGTGCATGGTCAGACACGTGATCAGTGCATGATCAGCCACGTGATCAGTGCATGATAGCCACGTGATCAGTGCATGATCATCACGTGATCAGTGTATGATCAGCCACGTGAACAGTGCATGCTCAGTCACGTGATCAGGGCCTGCTGAGCTGCGTGATTACTGTCTGCTCATCTGCTTGACAATTGCCAGCTGAGCTGCACGATTCCTGCCTGTCATCTGCTTGACAATTGCCAGCTGTGCTGCGTAATTCCTGCCTGCTCAGCTGCTTGATTATTGCCAGCTGAGCAGCATGATTCCTCACAGCTGAGTTCCATGATTATTGCCTGCTGACTGTTTGATTCGTGCCTACTCAGCTCTTTGTTTATTGCCTCCAGAGGCACATGATCAGTGTATGATAGCAAACATGATCAGTGCATGATCAGTCACATGATCAGTGCCATTAAGTCACGTGATCACTACATGATAGTCATGTGATCAGTCCATGCTCAGTCACGGTATCAGTGCATGATCAGCCACGTGATCAGTGCATGATCAGCCACGTGATCAGTGCATGATCAGCCACGTGATCAGTGCATGATCAGTCACGTGATCAGTGCATGATCAGGCACGTGATCAGTGCATGATCAGCCACGTGATCAGTGCATGATAGCCACGTGATCAGTGCATGATCAGTCACCTGATGGGTGTATGATCAGTCACGTGACCAGTACATGGTAGCTACATGATCATTGCATGATCAGCCACGTGAGTAGTGCATGATAGCCACGTGATCAGTGCATGATCAGTCACGTGATCAGTGCATGATCAGTCACTGACCAGTACATGATAGCTACGTGATCAGTGCATGATCAGCCACGTGATCAGTGCATGATAGCCACGTGATCAGTGCATGATCAGTCACGTGATCAGTGCATGATCAGTCACGTGATCAGTGCATGATCAGGCACGTGATCAGTGCATGATCAGCCACGTGATCAGTGCATGATAGCCACGTGATCAGTGCATGATCAGTCACGTGATCAGTGCATGATCAGTCACGTGATCAGTGCATGATCAGCCACGTGATCAGTGCATGATCAGCCACGTGATCAGTGCATGATCAATTACGTGATCAGTGCATGATCAGTCACGTGACCAGTACATGGTAGCTACGTGATCATTGCATGATCAGCCACGTGATCAGTGCATGATAGCCACGTGATCAGTGCATGATCAGTCACGTGATCAGTGCATGATCAGTCACGTGATCAGTGCATGATCAGTCACGTGATCAGTGTGATCAGCCACGTGATCAGTGCATGATAGCCACGTGATCAGTGCATGATCAGCCACGTGATCAGTGCATGATCAGCCACGTGATCAGTGCATGATCAGCCACGTGATCAGTGCATGATCAGCCACGTGATCAGTGCATGATCAGTCACGTGATCAGTGCATGATCAGTCACGTGATCAGTGCATGATCATTTACGTGATCAGTGCATGATCAGTCACGTGACCAGTATATGGTAGCTACGTGATCATTGCATGACAGCCACGTGAGCAGTGCATGATAGCCACGTGATGTGTGCATGATCAGTTACGTGATCAGTGTATGATCAGCCACGTGATCAGTGCATGAGTGCCACGTGATCAGTGCATGATAGTCACGTGACAGTGTGTGATCAGCCACGTGATCAGTGCATGATCAGCCACGTGATCAGTGCATGATAGCCACGTGATCAGTGCATGATCAGTTACGTGAGCAGTGTATGATCAGCCACGTGATCAGTGCATGATCAGACACGTGATCAGTGTATGATCAGCCACGTGATCAGTGCATGATATCCACGTGATCAGTGCATGATCATCACGTGATCAGTGTATGATCAGCCACGTGAACAGTGCATGCTCAGTCACGTGATCAGGGCCTGCTGAGCTGCGTGATTACTGTCTGCTCATCTGCTTGACAATTGCCAGCTGTGCTGCGTAATTCCTGCCTGCTCAGCTGCTTGATTATTGCCAGCTGAGCAGCATGATTCCTCACACCTGAGTTCCATGATTATTGCCTGCTGACTGTTTGATTCGTGCCTACTCAGCTCTTTGTTTATTGCCTCCAGAGGCACATGATCAGTGTATGATAGCAAACATGATCAGTGCATGATCAGTCACATGATCAGTGCCATTAAGTCACGTGATCACTACATGATAGTCATGTGATCAGTCCATGATCAGTCACGGTATCAGTGCATGATCAGCCACGTGATCAGTGCATGATCAGCCACGTGATCAGTGCATGATAGCCACGTGATCAGTGCATGATCAGTCACGTGATCAGTGCATGATCAGCCACGTGATCAGTGCATGATCAGCCACGTGATCAGTGCATGATAGCCACGTGATCAGTGCATGATCAGTTACGTGAGCAGTGTATGATCAGCCACGTGATCAGTGCATGGTCAGACACGTGAACAGTGCATGATCAGCCACGTGATCAGTGCATGATATCCACGTGATCAGTGCATGATCATCACGTGATCAGTGTATGATCAGCCACGTGAACAGTGCATGCTCAGTCACGTGATCAGGGCCTGCTGAGCTGCGTGATTACTGTCTGCTCATCTGCTTGACAATTGCCAGCTGAGCTGCACGATTCCTGCCTGTCATCTGCTTGACAATTGCCAGCTGTGCTGCGTAATTCCTGCCTGCTCAGCTGCTTGATTATTGCCAGCTGAGCAGCATGATTCCTCACAGCTGAGTTCCATGATTATTGCCTGCTGACTGTTTGATTCGTGCCTACTCAGCTCTTTGTTTATTGCCTCCAGAGGCACATGATCAGTGTATGATAGCAAACATGATCAGTGCATGATCAGTCACATGATCAGTGCCATTAAGTCACGTGATCACTACATGATAGTCATGTGATCAGTCCATGCTCAGTCACGGTATCAGTGCATGATCAGCCACGTGATCAGTGCATGATCAGCCACGTGATCAGTGCATGATAGCCACGTGATCAGTGCATGATCAGTCACGTGATCAGTGCATGATCAGGCACGTGATCAGTGCATGATCAGCCACGTGATCAGTGCATGATAGCCACGTGATCAGTGCATGATCAGTCACCTGATGGGTGTATGATCAGTCACGTGACCAGTACATGGTAGCTACATGATCATTGCATGATCAGCCACGTGAGTAGTGCATGATAGCCACGTGATCAGTGCATGATCAGTCACGTGATCAGTGCATGATCAGTCACTGACCAGTACATGTAGCTACGTGATCAGTGCATGATCAGCCACGTGATCAGTGCATGATAGCCACGTGATCAGTGCATGATCAGTCACGTGATCAGTGCATGATCAGTCACGTGATCAGTGCATGATCAGCCACGTGATCAGTGCATGATCAGCCACGTGATCAGTGCATGATAGCCACGTGATCAGTGCATGATCAGTCACGTGATCAGTGCATGATCAGTCACGTGATCAGTGCATGATCAGCCACGTGATCAGTGCATGATCAGCCACGTGATCAGTGCATGATCAATTACGTGATCAGTGCATGATCAGTCACGTGACCAGTACATGGTAGCTACGTGATCAGTGCATGATCAGCCACGTGATCAGTGCATGATAGCCACGTGATCAGTGCATGATCAGTCACGTGATCAGTGCATGATCAGTCACGTGATCAGTGCATGATCAGTCACGTGATCAGTGCATGATCAGTCACGTGATCAGTGCATGATCAGCCACGTGATCAGTGCATGATCAGCCACGTGATCAGTGCATGATCAGTCACGTGATCAGTGCATGATCAGTCACGTGATCAGTGCATGATAGCTACGTGATCAGTGCATGATCAGCCACGTGATCAGTGCATGATAGCCACGTGATCAGTGCATGATCAGCCACGTGATCAGTGCATGATCATCCACGTGATCAGTGCATGATCAGTCACGTGATCAGTGCATGATATAGACGTGATCAGTGCATGATCAGTCACGTGATCAGTGCATGATCAGCCACGTGATCAGTGCATGATAGCCACGTGATCAGTGCATGATAGCCAGTGATCAGTGCATGATCAGTCACGTGATCAGTGCATGATCAGTCACGTGATCAGTGCATGATAGCTGCGTGATCATGCATGATCAGCCACGTGATCAGTGCATGATCAGCCACGTGATCAGTGCATGATAGCCACGTGATCAGTGCATGATCAGTCACGTGATCAGTGCATGATCAGTCACGTGATCAGTGCATGATCAGTCACGTGATCAGTGCATGATCAGCCACGTGATCAGTGCATGATCAATTACGTGATCAGTGCATGATCAGTCACGTGACCAGTACATGGTAGCTTCTTGATCATTGCATGATCAGCCACGTGATCAGTGCATGATAGCCACGTGATCAGTGCATGATCAGCCACGTGATCAGTGCATGATCAGTCACGTGATCAGTGCATGATCAGTCACGTGATCAGTGCATGATCAGCCACGTGATCAGTGCATGTCAGTCATGTATCAGTGCATGATAGCCACGTGATCAGTGCATGATCAGTCCGTGATCAGTGTATGATCAGCCACGTGATCAGTGCATGATAGCTACGTGATCAGTGCATGATCAGTCACGTGATCAGTGCATGATCAGTCACGTGATCAGTGTGTGATCAGCCACGTGAACAGTGCATGCTCAGTCACGTGATCAGGGCCTGCTGAGCTGCGTGATTACTGTCTGCTAATCTGCTTGACAATTGCCAGCTGAGCTGCACGATTCCTGCCTGTCATCTGCTTGACAATTGCCACCTGTGCTGCGTAATTCCTGCCTGCTCATCTACTTGATTATTGCCAGCTGAGCAGCATGATTTCTCAGAGCTGAGTTCCATGATTATAGCCTGCTGACTGATTCCTGCCTACTCAGCTCTTTGTTCATTGCCTCCAGAGGCACATGATCAGTGTATGACACCAAACATGATCAGCGCATGATCAGTCACATGATCAGTGCATGATAAGCCACGTGATCAGTGCATGATCAGTCATGTGATCAGTGCATGATCAGTCACGTGATCAGTACATGGTAGCCACGTGATCAGTGCATGATCAGCCACGTGATCAGTGCATGATCAGTCACGTGATCAGTGCATGATCAGTCACGTGATCAGTGTGATCAGCCACGTGATCAGTGCATGATATCCACGTGATCAGTGCATGATAGCCACGTGATCAGTGCATGATCAGCCACGTGATCAGTGCATGATCAGCCACGTGATCAGTGCATGATCAGCCACGTGATCAGTGCATGATCAGTCACGTGATCAGTGCATGATCAGTCACGTGATCAGTGCATGATCATTTACGTGATCAGTGCATGATCAGTCACGTGACCAGTATATGGTAGCTACGTGATCATTCCATGACAGCCACGTGATCAGTGCATGATAGCCACGTGATCAGTGCATGATCAGTTACGTGATCAGTGTATGATCAGCCACGTGATCAGTGCATGAGTGCCACGTGATCAGTGCATGATAGTCACGTGACAGTGTGTGATCAGCCACGTGATCAGTGCATGATCAGCCACGTGATCAGTGCATGATAGCCACGTGATCAGTGCATGATCAGTTACCTGAGCACTGTATGATCAGCCACGTGATCAGTGCATGATCAGACACGTGATCAGTGTATGATCAGCCACGTGATCAGTGCATGATATCCACGTGATCAGTGCATGATCATCACGTGATCAGTGTATGATCAGCCACGTGAACAGTGCATGCTCAGTCACGTGATCAGGGCCTGCTGAGCTGCGTGATTACTGTCTGCTCATCTGCTTGACAATTGCCAGCTGTGCTGTGTAATTCCTGCCTGCTCAGCTGCTTGATTATTGCCAGCTGAGCAGCATGATTCCTCACACCTGAGTTCCATGATTATTGCCTGCTGACTGTTTGATTCGTGCCTACTCAGCTCTTTGTTTATTGCCTCCAGAGGCACATGATCAGTGTATGATAGCAAACATGATCAGTGCATGATCAGTCACATGATCAGTGCCATTAAGTCACGTGATCACTGCATGATAGTCATGTGATCAGTCCATGATCAGTCACGGTATCAGTGCATGATCAGCCACGTGATCAGTGCATGATCAGCCACGTGATCAGTGCATGATAGCCATGTGATCAGTGCATGATTTGTCACGTGATCAGTGCATGATCAGCCACGTGATCAGTGCATGATCAGCCACGTGATCAGTGCATGATAGCCACGTGATCAGTGCATGATCAGTTACCTGAGCACTGTATGATCAGCCACGTGATCAGTGCATGGTCAGACACGTGAACAGTGTATGATCAGCCACGTGATCAGTGCATGATATCCAAGTGATCAGTGCATGATCATCACGTGATCAGTGTATGATCAGCCACGTGAACAGTGCATGCTCAGTCACGTGATCAGGGCCTGCTGAGCTGCGTGATTACTGTCTGCTCATCTGCTTGACAATTGCCAGCTGAGCTGCACGATTCCTGCCTGTCATCTGCTTGACAATTGCCAGCTGTGCTGCGTAATTCCTGCCTGCTCAGCTGCTTGATTATTGCCAGCTGAGCAGCATGATTCCTCACACTTGAGTTCCATGATTATTGCCTGCTGACTGTTTGATTCGTGCCTACTCAGCTCTTTGTTTATTGCCTCCAGAGGCACATGATCAGTGTATGATAGCAAACATGATCAGTGCATGATCAGTCACATGATCAGTGCCATTAAGTCACGTGATCACTACATGATAGTCATGTGATCAGTCCATGCTCAGTCACGGTATCAGTGCATGATCAGCCACGTGATCAGTGCATGATCAGCCACGTGATCAGTGCATGATAGCTACGTGATCAGTGCATGATCAGTCACGTGATCAGTGCATGATCAGGCACGTGATCAGTGCATGATCAGCCACGTGATCAGTGCATGATAGCCACGTGATCAGTGCATGATCAGTCACCTGATGGGTGTATGATCAGTCACGTGACCAGTACATGGTAGCTACATGATCATTGCATGATCAGCCACGTGAGTAGTGCATGATAGCCACGTGATCAGTGCATGATCAGTCACGTGATCAGTGCATGATCAGTCACTGACCAGTACATGATAGCTACGTGATCAGTGCATGATCAGCCACGTGATCAGTGCATGATAGCCACGTGATCAGTGCATGATCAGTCACGTGATCAGTGCATGATCAGTCACGTGATCAGTGCATGATCAGGCACGTGATCAGTGCATGATCAGCCACGTGATCAGTGCATGATAGCCACGTGATCAGTGCATGATCAGTCACGTGATCAGTGCATGATCAGTCACGTGATCAGTGCATGATCAGCCACGTGATCAGTGCATGATCAGCCACGTGATCAGTGCATGATCAATTACGTGATCAGTGCATGATCAGTCACGTGACCAGTACATGGTAGCTACGTGATCATTGCATGATCAGCCACGTGATCAGTGCATGATAGCCACGTGATCAGTGCATGATCAGTCACGTGATCAGTGCATGATCAGTCACGTGATCAGTGCATGATCAGCCACGTGATCAGTGCATGATCAGTCACGTGATCAGTGCATGATCAGCCACGTGATCAGTGCATGATCAGCCACGTGATCAGTGCATGATCAATTACGTGATCAGTGCATGATCAGTCACGTGATCAGTACATGGTAGCTACGTGATCAGTGCATGATCAGCCACGTGAGCAGTGCATGATAGCCACGTGATCAGTGCATGATCAGTCACGTGATCAGTGCATGATCATCCGGGTGATCAGTGCATGATCAGTCACGTGATCAGTGCATGATATAGACGTGATCAGTGCATGATCAGTCACGTGATCAGTGCATGATCAGCCACGTGATCAGTGCATGATAGCAGTGATCAGTGCATGATAGCCAGTGATCAGTGCATGATCAGTCACGTGATCAGTGTATGATCAGCCACGTGAACAGTGCATGATCAGCCACGTGATCAGTGCATGATCAGCCACGTGATCAGTGCATGATCAGTTACGTGAGCAGTGTATGATCAGCCACGTGATCAGTGCATGGTCAGACACGTGAACAGTGTATGATCAGCCACGTGATCAGTGCATGATAGCCACGTGATCAGTGCATGATCAGTTACGTGATCAGTGTATGATCAGCCACGTGAACAGTGCATGCTCAGTCACGTGATCAGGGCCTGCTGAGCTGCGTGATTACTGTCTGCTCATCTGCTTGACAATTGCCAGCTGAGCTGCACGATTCCTGCCTGTCATCTGCTTGACAATTGTCAGCTGTGCTGCGTAATTCCTGCCTGCTCAGCTGCTTGATTATTGCCAGCTGAGCAGCATGATTCCTCACACCTGAGTTCCATGATTATTGCCTGCTGACTGTTTGATTCGTGCCTACTCAGCTCTTTGTTTATTGCCTCCAGAGGCACATGATCAGTGTATGATAGCAAACATGATCAGCGCATGATCAGTCACATGATCAGCGCCATTAAGTCACGTGATCACTACATGATAGTCATGTGATCAGTCCAAGCTCAGTCACGGTATCAGTGCATGATCAGCCACGTGATCAGTGCATGATCTGTCACATGATTAGTGTATGATCATCCACGTGATCAGTGCATGGGCAGTCATGTGATCAGTGCATGATATAGACGTGATCAGTGCATGATCAGTCTCGTGATCAGTGCATGATAGCCACGTGATCAGTGCATGATCAGTCACCTGATGGGTGTTTGATCATTCACGTGACCTGTACATGGTAGCTACATGATCATTGCATGATCAGCCACGTGAGTAGTGCATGATAGCCACGTGATCAGTGCATGATCAGTCACGTGATCAGTGCATGATCAGTCATGTGACCAGTACATGGTAGCTGCGTGATCATGCATGATCAGCCACGTGATCAGTGCATGATCAGCCACGTGATCAGTGCATGATAGCCACGTGATCAGTGCATGATCAGTCACGTGATCAGTGCATGATCAGTCACGTGATCAGTGCATGATCAGTCACGTGATCAGTGCATGATCAGCCACGTGATCAGTGCATGATCAGTCACGTGATCAGTGCATGATCAGTCACGTGATCAGTACATGATAGCTACGTGATCAGTGCATGATCAGCCACGTGATCAGTGCATGATAGCCACGTGATCAGTGCATGATCAGCCACGTGATCAGTGCATGATCAGTCACGTGATCAGTGCATGATCAGTCACGTGATCAGTGCATGATCAGCCACGTGATCAGTGCATGTCAGTCATGTATCAGTGCATGATAGCCCGTGATCAGTGCATGATCAGTCCGTGATCAGTGTATGATCAGCCACGTGATCAGTGCATGATAGCCACGTGATCAGTGCATGATCAGTCACGTGATCAGTGCATGATCAGTCACGTGATCAGTGTGTGATCAGCCACGTGAACAGTGCATGCTCAGTCACGTGATCAGGGCCTGCTGAGCTGCGTGATTACTGTCTGCTCATCTGCTTGACAATTCCAGCTGAGCTGCACGATTCCTGCCTGTCATCTGCTTGACAATTGCCACCTGTGCTGCGTAATTCCTGCCTGCTCATCTACTTGATTATTGCCAGCTGAGCAGCATGATTTCTCAGAGCTGAGTTCCATGATTATAGCCTGCTGACTGATTCCTGCCTACTCAGCTCTATGTTCATTGCCTCCAGAGGCACATGATCAGTGTATGACACCAAACATGAACAGCACATGATCAGTCACATGATCAGTGCATGATAAGCCACGTGATCAGTGCATGATCAATTATGTGATCAGTGCATGATCAGTCATGTGACCAGTACATGGTAGCTGTGTGATCAGTGCATGATCAGCCACGTGATCAGTGCATGATCAGTCACGTGATCAGTGCATGATCAGTCACGTGATAGTGTGTGATCAGCCACGTGATCAGTGCATGATATCCACGTGATCAGTGCATGATAGCCACGTGATCAGTGCATGATCAGCCACGTGATCAGTGCATGATCAGCCACGTGATCAGTGCATGATCAATTACGTGATCAGTGCATGATCAGTCACGTGACCAGTACATGGTTGCTACGTGATCGTGCATGATCAGCCACGTGATCAGTGCATGATAGCCACGTGATCAGTGCATGATCAGTCACGTGATCAGTGCATGATCAGTCACGTGATCAGTGCATGATCATTTACGTGATCAGTGCATGATCAGTCACGTGACCAGTATATGTAGCTACGTGATCATTGCATGACAGCCACGTGATCAGTGCATGATAGCCACGTGATCAGTGCATGATCAGTCACGTGATCAGTGTATGATCAGCCACGTGATCAGTGCATGAGTGCCACGTGATCAGTGCATGATAGTCACGTGACAGTGTGTGATCAGCCACGTGATCAGTGCATGATCAGCCACGTGATCAGTGCATGATAGCCACGTGATCAGTGCATGATCAGTTACGTGATCAGTGCATGATCAGCCACGTGATCAGTGCATGATCAGACACGTGATCAGTGTATGATCAGCCACGTGATCAGTGCATGATATCCACGTGATCAGTGCATGATCATCACGTGATCAGTGCATGATCAGCCACGTGATCAGTGCATGATCAGTCACGTGATCAGGCCTGCTGAGCTGCGTGATTACTGTCTGCTCATCTGCTTGACAATTGCCAGCTGTGCTGCGTAATTCCTGCCTGCTCAGCTGCTTGATTATTGCCAGCTGAGCAGCATGATTCCTCACACCTGAGTTCCATGATTGGTGCCTGCTGACTGTTTGATTCGTGCCTACTCAGCTCTTTGTTTATTGCCTCCAGAGGCACATGATCAGTGTATGACACCAAACATGATCAGCACATGATCAGTCACATGATCAGTGCATGATAAGCCACGTGATCAGTGCATGATCAGTCACGTGATCAGTGCATGATCAGTCACGTGATCAGTGCATGATCAGCCACGTGATCAGTGCATGATCAGTCACGTGATCAGTGCATGATCAGTCACGTGACCAGTGCATGGTAGCTACGTGATCATTGCATGATCAGCCACGTGATCAGTGCATGATCCATTACGTGATCAGTGCATGATCAGCCACGTGATCAGTGCATGATCAGCCACGTGATCAGTGCATGATCAGTCACGTGATCAGTGCATGATCAGCCACGTGATCAGTGCATGATCAGCCACGTGATCAGTGCATGATCAGCCACGTGATCAGTGCATGATAGCCACGTGATCAGTGCATGATCAGTTACGTGAGCAGTGTATGATCAGCCACGTGATCAGTGCATGGTCAGACACGTGAACAGTGTATGATCAGCCACGTGATCAGTGCATGATATCCAAGTGATCAGTGCATGATCAATCACGTGATCAGTGTATGATCAGCCACGTGAACAGTGCATGCTCAGTCACGTGATCAGGGCCTGCTGAGCTGCGTGATTACTGTCTGCTCATCTGCTTGACAATTGCCAGCTGAGCTGCACGATTCCTGCCTGTCATCTGCTTGACAATTGCCAGCTGTGCTGCGTAATTCCTGCCTGCTCAGCTGCTTGATTATTGCCAGCTGAGCAGCATGATTCCTCACAGCTGAGTTCCATGATTATTGCCTGCTGACTGTTTGATTCGTGCCTACTCAGCTCTTTGTTTATTGCCTCCAGAGGCACATGATCAGTGTATGATAGCAAACATGATCAGCGCATGATCAGTCACATGATCAGCGCCATTAAGTCACGTGATCACTACATGATAGTCATGTGATCAGTCCATGCTCAGTCACGGTATCAGTGCATGATCAGCCACGTGATCAGTGCATGATCTGTCACATGATTAGTGTATGATCATCCACGTGATCAGTGCATGGGCAGTCATGTGATCAGTGCATGATATAGACGTGATCAGTGCATGATCAGTCTCGTGATCAGTGCATGATAGCCACGTGATCAGTGCATGATCAGTCACCTGATGGGTGTATGATCATTCACGTGACCAGTACATGGTAGCTACATGATCAGTGCATGATCAGCCACGTGATCAGTGCATGATAGCCACGTGATCAGTGCATGATCAGTCACGTGATCAGTGCATGATCAGCCACGTGATCAGTGCATGATCAGCCACGTGATCAGTGCATGATCAGCCACGTGATCAGTGCATGATCAGTCACGTGATCAGTGCATGATAGCGTGATCAGTGCATGATCAGCCACGTGATCAGTGCATGATAGCCACGTGATCAGTGCATGATCAGTCACGTGATCAGTGCATGATCAGTCACGTGATCAGTGCATGATCAGCCACGTGATCAGTGCATGATCATTACGTGATCAGTGCATGATCAGTCACGTGATCAGTGCATGATAGCTGCGTGATCAGTGCATGATCAGCCACGTGATCAGTGCATGATAGCCACGTGATCAGTGCATGATCAGTCACGTGATCAGTGCATGATCAGTCACGTGATCAGTGCATGATCAGCCACGTGATCAGTGCATGATCAGCCACGTGATCAGTGCATGATAGCCACGTGATCAGTGCATGATCAGTCACGTGATAGTGCATGATCAGCCACGTGATCAGTGCATGATATCCACGTGATCAGTGCATGATAGCCACGTGATCAGTGCATGATAGCCACGTGATCAGTGCATGATCAGTCACGTGATAGTGCATGATCAGCCACGTGATCAGTGCATGATCAGTCACGTGACCAGTGCATGATAGCTACGTGATCAGTGCATGATCAGCCACGTGATCAGTGCATGATCAGTCACGTGATCAGTGCATGATCAGCCACGTGATCAGTGCATGATAGCCACGTGATCAGTGCATGATCAGTCACGTGATCAGTGCATGATCAGCCACGTGATCAGTGCATGATCAGCCACGTGATCAGTGCATGATAGCCACGTGATCAGTGCATGATCAGTCACGTGATCAGTGCATGATCAGCCACGTGATCAGTGCATGATCAGACACGTGATCAGTGCATGATCAGCCACGTGATCAGTGCATGATATCCATGTGATCAGTGCATGATCAGTCACGTGATCAGTGCATGATCAGTCACGTGATCAGTGCATGATCAGCCACGTGATCAGTGCATGATCAGTCACGTGATCAGTGCATGATAGCCACGTGATCAGTGCATGATAGCCACGTGATCAGTGCATGATCAGTCACGTGATCAGTGCATGATCAGCCACGTGATCAGTGCATGATGAGGCACGTGATCAGTATGATCAGCCACGTGATCAGTGCATGATAGCCACGTGATCAGTGCATGATCAGTCACGTGATCAGTGCATGATCAGTCACGTGATCAGTGCATGATCAGCCACGTGATCAGTGCATGATCAGCCACGTGATCAGTGCATGATCAATTACGTGATCAGTGCATGATCAGTCACGTGATCAGTGCATGGTAGCTACGTGATCATTGCATGATCAGCCACGTGATCAGTGCATGATAGCCACGTGATCAGTGCATGATCAGCCACGTGATCAGTGCATGATCAGCCACGTGATCAGTGCATGATCAGCCACGTGATCAGTGCATGATCAGTCACGTGATCAGTGCATGGTAGCTACGTGATCAGTGCATGATCAGCCACGTGATCAGTGCATGATAGCCACGTGATCAGTGCATGATAGTCACGTGATCAGTGCATGATCAGTCACGTGATCAGTGCATGATCAGCCACGTGATCAGTGCATGATCAGTCACGTGATCAGTGCATGATCAGCCACGTGATCAGTGCATGATAGCCACGTGATCAGTGCATGATCAGCACGTGATCAGTGCATGATCAGTCATGTGATCAGTGCATGATAGCCCGTGATCAGTGCATGATCAGTCCCGTGATCAGTGCATGATCAGCCACGTGACCAGTGCATGATAGCTACGTGATCAGTGCATGATCAGTCACGTGATCAGTGCATGATCAGCCACGTGATCAGTGCATGATCAGTCACGTGATCAGTGCATGATCAGCCACGTGATCAGTGCATGATAGCCACGTGATCAGTGCATGATCAGTCACGTGATCAGTGCATGATCAATTACGTGATCAGTGCATGATCAGTCACGTGACCAGTGCATGGTAGCTACGTGATCATTGCATGATCAGCCACGTGATCAGTGCATGATAGCCACGTGATCAGTGCATGATCAGTCACGTGATCAGTGCATGATCAGTCACGTGATCAGTGCATGATCAGTCACGTGATCAGTGCATGATCAATCACGTGATCAGTGCATGATCAGTCACGTGATCAGTGCATGATAGCCACGTGATCAGTGCATGATCAGCCACGTGATCAGTGCATGATAGCCACGTGATCAGTGCATGATCAGCCACGTGATCAGTGCATGATCAGTTACGTGATCAGTGCATGATCAGTCACGTGATCAGTGCATGATAGCACGTGATCAGTGCATGATCAGCCACGTGATCAGTGCATGATCAGTCACGTGATCAGTGCATGATCAGTCACGTGATCAGTGCATGATCAGCCACGTGATCAGTGCATGATAGCCACGTGATCAGTGCATGATCAGCCACGTGATCAGTGCATGATCAGTCACGTGATCAGTGCATGATCAGTCACGTGATCAGTGCATGATCAGCCACGTGATCAGTGCATGATCAGCCACGTGATCAGTGCATGATCAGCCACGTGATCAGTGCTGAGTTCCATGATTATTGCCTGCTGACTGTTTGATTCGTGCCTACTCAGCTCTTTGTTTATTGCCTCCAGAGGCACATGATCAGTGTATGATAGCAAACATGATCAGTGCATGATCAGTCACATGATCAGTGCCATTAAGTCACGTGATCAGTGCATGATAGTCATGTGATCAGTCCATGCTCAGTCACGTATCAGTGCATGATCAGCCACGTGATCAGTGCATGATCAGTCACGTGATCAGTGCATGATCAGCCACGTGATCAGTGCATGATCAGTCACGTGATCAGTGCATGATCAGCCACGTGATCAGTGCATGATAGCCACGTGATCAGTGCATGATCAGTCACGTGATCAGTGCATGATCAGTCACGTGATCAGTGCATGATCAGTCCCGTGATCAGTGCATGATCAGCCACGTGATCAGTGCATGATCAGTCACGTGATCAGTGCATGATCAGTCCCGTGATCAGTGCATGATCAGCCACGTGATCAGTGCATGGAGTCATGTATCAGTGCATGATAGCCACGTGATCAGTGCATGATCAGTCCGTGATCAGTGCATGATCAGCCACGTGATCAGTGCATGATAGCTACGTGATCAGTGCATGATCAGTCACGTGATCAGTGCATGATCAGTCACGTGATCGGTGTATGATCAGCCACGTGAACAGTGCATGCTCAGTCACGTGATCAGGGCCTGCTGAGCTGCGTGATTACTGTCTGCTCATCTGCTTTACAATTGCCAGCTGAGCTGCACGATCCTGCCTGTCATCTGCTTGACAATTGCCACCTGTGCTGCATAATTCCTGCCTGCTCAGCTACTTGATTATTGCCAGCTGAGCAGCATGATTTCTCAGAGCTGAGTTCCATGATTATAGCCTGCTGACTGATTCGTGCCTACTCAGCTCTTTGTTCATTGCCTCCAGAGGCACATGATCAGTGTATGACACCAAACATGATCAGCGCATGATCAGTCACATGATCAGTGCATGATAAGCCACGTGATCAGTGCATGATCAGTCACGTGATCAGTGCATGATCAGTCACGTGATCAGTGCATGATCAGCCACGTGATCAGTGCATGATCAGCCACGTGATCAGTGCATGATCAGCCACGTGATCAGTGCATGATCAGTCACGTGATCAGTGCATGGTAGCTACGTGATCAGTGCATGATCAGCCACGTGATCAGTGCATGATAGCCACGTGATCAGTGCATGATCAGCCACGTGATCAGTGCATGATCAGCCACGTGATCAGTGCATGATCAGCCACGTGATCAGTGCATGATCAGTCACGTGACCAGTGCATGATAGCTACGTGATCAGTGCATGATCAGCCACGTGATCAGTGCATGATAGCCACGTGATCAGTGCATGATAGCCACGTGATCAGTGCATGATCAGTCACGTGATCAGTGCATGATCAGCCACGTGATCAGTGCATGATCAGTCACGTGATCAGTGCATGATCAGCCACGTGATCAGTGCATGATAGCCACGTGATCAGTGCATGATCAGCACGTGATCAGTGCATGATCAGTCATGTGATCAGTGCATGATAGCCCGTGATCAGTGCATGATCAGTCCCGTGATCAGTGCATGATCAGCCACGTGATCAGTGCATGATAGCCACGTGATCAGTGCATGATCAGTCACGTGATCAGTGCATGATCAGCCACGTGATCAGTGCATGATCAGTCACGTGATCAGTGCATGATCAGCCACGTGATCAGTGCATGATAGCCACGTGATCAGTGCATGATCAGTCACGTGATCAGTGCATGATCAGTTACGTGATCAGTGCATGATCAGTCACGTGATCAGTGCATGATAGCCACGTGATCAGTGCATGATCAGCCACGTGATCAGTGCATGATAGCCACGTGATCAGTGCATGATCAGTCACGTGATCAGTGCATGATCAGTCACGTGATCAGTGCATGATCAGTCACGTGATCAGTGCATGATCAGCCACGTGATCAGTGCATGATCAGTCACGTGATCAGTGCATGATAGCTACGTGATCAGTGCATGATCAGCCACGTGATCAGTGCATGATAGCCACGTGATCAGTGCATGATCAGTCACGTGATCAGTGCATGATCAGTCACGTGATCAGTGCATGATCAGTCCCGTGATCAGTGCATGATCAGTCACGTGATCAGTGCATGATCAGCCACGTGATCAGTGCATGATCAGTCACGTGATCAGTGCATGATCAGCCACGTGATCAGTGCATGATAGCCACGTGATCAGTGCATGATCAGTCACGTGATCAGTGCATGATCAGTCACGTGATCAGTGCATGATCAGTCCCGTGATCAGTGCATGATCAGCCACGTGATCAGTGCATGATCAGTCACGTGATCAGTGCATGATCAGTCACGTGATCAGTGCATGATCAGCCACGTGATCAGTGCATGTCAGTCATGTGTCAGTGCATGATAGCCCGTGATCAGTGCATGATCAGTCCGTGATCAGTGCATGATCAGCCACGTGATCAGTGCATGATAGCCACGTGATCAGTGCATGATCAGTCACGTGATCAGTGCATGATCAGTCACGTGATCAGTGTATGATCAGCCACGTGAACAGTGCATGCTCAGTCACGTGATCAGGGCCTGCTGAGCTGCGTGATTACTGTCTGCTCATCTGCTTGACAATTGCCAGCTGAGCTGCACGATCCTGCCTGTCATCTGCTTGACAATTGCCACCTGTGCTGCATAATTCCTGCCTGCTCAGCTGCTTGATTATTGCCAGCTGAGCAGCATGATTTCTCAGAGCTGAGTTCCATGATTATTGCCTGCTGACTGATTCCTGCCTACTCAGCTCTTTGTTCATTGCCTCCAGAGGCACATGATCAGTGTATGACACCAAACATGATCAGCACATGATCAGTCACATGATCAGTGCATGATAAGCCACGTGATCAGTGCATGATCAGTCATGTGATCAGTGCATGATCAGTCACGTGATCAGTGCATGATAGCCACGTGATCAGTGCATGATCAGCCACGTGATCAGTGCATGATAGCCACGTGATCAGTGCATGATCAGCCACGTGATCAGTGCATGATCAGTCACGTGATCAGTGCATGATCAGTCACGTGATCAGTGCATGATCAGCCACGTGATCAGTGCATGATCAGTCACCTGATCAGTGCATGATCAGTCACGTGACCAGTGCATGATAGCTACGTGATCAGTGCATGATCAGCCACGTGATCAGTGCATGATAGCCACGTGATCAGTGCATGATATCCACGTGATCAGTGCATGATCAGCCACGTGATCAGTGCATGATCAGTCACGTGATCAGTGCATGATCAGTCACTGATAGTGCATGATCAGCCACGTGATCAGTGCATGATCAGCCACGTGATCAGTGCATGATCAATTACGTGATCAGTGCATGATCAGTCACGTGATCAGTGCATGATAGCTACGTGATCAGTGCATGATCAGCCACGTGATCAGTGCATGATAGCCACGTGATCAGTGCATGATCAGTCACGTGATCAGTGCATGATCAGCCACGTGATCAGTGCATGATAGCCACGTGATCAGTGCATGATCAGCCACGTGATCAGTGCATGATAGCCACGTGATCAGTGCATGATCATCACGTGATCAGTGCATGATCAGTCACGTGACCAGTACATGGTAGCTACGTGATCAGTGCATGATCAGCCACGTGATCAGTGCATGATAGCCACGTGATCAGTGCATGATCAGTCACGTGATCAGTGCATGATCAGTCATGTGATCAGTGCATGATCAGGCACGTGATCAGTGCATGATCAGCCACGTGATCAGTGCATGATAGCCACGTGATCAGTGCATGATCAGTCACGTGATCAGTGCATGATCAGTCACGTGATCAGTGCATGATCAGCCACGTGATCAGTGCATGATCAGCCACGTGATCAGTGCATGATCAGTTACGTGATCAGTGCATGATCAGTCACGTGACCAGTGCATGGTAGCTGCGTGATCATTGCATGATCAGCCACGTGAGCAGTGCATGATAGCCACGTGATCAGTGCATGATCAGTCACGTGATCAGTGCATGATCAGTCACGTGATCAGTGCATGATCAGTCACTGATCAGTGCATGATCAATTACGTGATCAGTGCATGATCAGTCACGTGATCAGTGCATGGTAGCTACGTGATCATTGCATGATCAGCCACGTGATCAGTGCATGATAGCCACGTGATCAGTGCATGATCAGTCACGTGATCAGTGTATGATCATCCGCGTGATCAGTGCATGATCAGTCATGTGATCAGTGCATGATATAGACGTGATCAGTGCATGATCAGTCACGTGATCAGTGCATGATCAGCCACGTGATCAGTGCATGATAGCCACGTGATCAGTGCATGATAGCCAGTGATCAGTGCATGATCAGTCACGTGATCAGTGCATGATCAGCCACGTGATCAGTGCATGATAGCCACTGATCAGTGCATGATCAGTCACGTGATCAGTGCATGATCAGTCACGTGATCAGTGCATGATCAGCCACGTGATCAGTGCATGATCAGCCACGTGATCAGTGCATGATCAGTCACGTGATCAGTGCATGATCAGTCACGTGATCAGTGCATGATCAGTCACGTGATCAGTGCATGATCAGCCACGTGATCAGTGCATGATAGCCACGTGATCAGTGCATGATCAGTCACGTGATCAGTGCATGATCAGCCACGTGATCAGTGCATGATCAGCCACGTGATCAGTGCATGATCAGCCACGTGATCAGTGCATGATCAGCCACGTGATCAGTGCATGATCAGTCACGTGATCAGTGCATGATCAGTCACGTGATCAGTGCATGATCAGCCACGTGATCAGTGCATGATCAGTCATGTGATCAGTGCATGATAGCCACGTGATCAGTGCATGATCAGTCCGTGATCAGTGCATGATCAGCCACGTGATCAGTGCATGATAGCCACGTGATCAGTGCATGATCAGCCACGTGATCAGTGCATGATAGCCACGTGATCAGTGCATGACAATTACGTGATCAGTGCATGATCAGTCACGTGATCAGTGCATGATAGCCACGTGATCAGTGCATGATCAGTCACGTGATCAGTGTGTGATCAGCCACGTGAACAGTGCATGCTCAGTCACGTGATCAGGGCCTGCTGAGCTGCGTGATTACTGTCTGCTCATCTGCTTGACAATTGCCAGCTGAGCTGCACGATTCCTGCCTGTCATCTGCTTGACAATTGCCACCTGTGCTGCATAATTCCTGCCTGCTCATCTGCTTGATTATTGCCAGCTGAGCAGCATGATTTCTCACAGCTGAGTTCCATGATTATATCCTGCTGACTGATTCCTGCCTACTCAGCTCATTGTTCATTGCCTCCAGATGCACATGATCAGTGTATGACACCAAACATGATCAGCACATGATCAGTCACATGATCAGTGCATGATAAGCCACGTGATCAGTGCATGATCAATTACGTGATCAGTGCATGATCAGTCACGTGACCAGTACATGGTAGCTGCGTGATCAGTGCATGATCAGCCACGTGAGCAGTGCATGATAGCCACGTGATCAGTGCATGATCAGTCACGTGATCAGTGCATGATCAGTCACGTGATCAGTGCATGATCAGCCACGTGATCAGTGCATGATCAGCCACGTGATCAGTGCATGATCAGTCACGTGATCAGTGCATGATAGCTACGTGATCAGTGCATGATCAGCCACGTGATCAGTGCATGGTCAGACACGTGAACAGTGTATGATCAGCCACGTGATCAGTGCATGATATCCAAGTGATCAGTGCATGATCAATCACGTGATCAGTGTATGATCAGCCACGTGAACAGTGCATGCTCAGTCACGTGATCAGGGCCTGCTGAGCTGCGTGATTACTGTCTGCTCATCTGCTTGACAATTGCCAGCTGAGCTGCATGATTCCTGCCTGTCATCTGCTTGACAATTGCCAGCTGCTGTGTAATTCCTGCCTGCTCAGCTGCTTGATTATTGCCAGCTGAGCAGCATGATTCCTCACAGCTGAGTTCCATGATTATTGCCTGCTGACTGTTTGATTCGTGCCTACTCAGCTCTTTGTTTATTGCCTCCAGAGGCACATGATCAGTGTATGATAGCAAACATGATCAGCGCATGATCAGTCACATGATCAGTGCCATTAAGTCACGTGATCACTACATGATAGTCATGTGATCAGTCCATGCTCAGTCACGGTATCAGTGCATGATCAGCCACGTGATCAGTGCATGATAGCCACGTGATCAGTGCATGATCAGCCACGTGATCAGTGCATGATTGCACGTGATCAGTGCATGATCAGTCACGTGATCAGTGCATGATCAGGCACGTGATCAGTGCATGATCAGCCACGTGATCAGTGCATGATAGCCACGTGATCAGTGCATGATCAGTCACCTGATGGTGTATGATCAGTCACGTGACCAGTACATGGTAGCTACATGATCATTGCATGATCAGCCACGTGAGTAGTGCATGATAGCCACGTGATCAGTGCATGATCAGTCACGTGATCAGTGCATGATCAGTCATGTGATCAGTGCATGATCAGGCACGTGATCAGTGCATGATCAGCCACGTGATCAGTGCATGATAGCCACGTGATCAGTGCATGATCAGTCACGTGATCAGTGCATGATCAGTCACGTGATCAGTGCATGATCAGCCACGTGATCAGTGCATGATCAATTACGTGATCAGTGCATGATCAGTCACGTGACCAGTGCATGATAGCTGCGTGATCAGTGCATGATCAGCCACGTGATCAGTGCATGATAGCCACGTGATCAGTGCATGATCAGTCACGTGATCAGTGCATGATCAGTCACGTGATCAGTGCATGATCAGCCACGTGATCAGTGCATGATCAGTCACGTGACCAGTACATGGTAGCTGCTGATCATTGCATGATCAGCCACGTGATCAGTGCATGATAGCCACGTGATCAGTGCATGATCAGCCACGTGATCAGTGCATGATCAGTTACGTGATCAGTGCATGATCAGTCACGTGATCAGTGCATGATAGCTACGTGATCAGTGCATGATCAGCCACGTGATCAGTGCATGATAGCCACGTGATCAGTGCATGATAGCCACGTGATCAGTGCATGATCAGTCACGTGATCAGTGCATGATCAGCCACGTGATCAGTGCATGATATCCACGTGATCAGTGCATGATCAGCCACGTGATCAGTGCATGATAGCCACGTGATCAGTGCATGATCAGTCACGTGATCAGTGCATGATCAGCCACGTGATCAGTGCATGATCAGTTACGTGATCAGTGCATGATCAGTCACGTGACCAGTACATGGTAGCTACGTGATCATTGCATGATCAGCCACGTGATCAGTGCATGATCCATTACGTGATCAGTGCATGATCAGCCACGTGATCAGTGCATGATAGCCACGTGATCAGTGCATGATCAGTCACGTGATCAGTGCATGATCAGCCACGTGATCAGTGCATGATCAGCCACGTGAACAGTGCATGATCAGCCACGTGATCAGTGCATGATAGCCACGTGATCAGTGCATGATCAGTTACGTGAGCAGTGTATGATCAGCCACGTGATCAGTGCATGGTCAGACACGTGAACAGTGTATGATCAGCCACGTGATCAGTGCATGATATCCAAGTGATCAGTGCATGATCAATCACGTGATCAGTGTATGATCAGCCACGTGAACAGTGCATGCTCAGTCACGTGATCAGGGCCTGCTGAGCTGCGTGATTACTGTCTGCTCATCTGCTTGACAATTGCCAGCTGAGCTGCACGATTCCTGCCTGTCATCTGCTTGACAATTGCCAGCTGTGCTGCGTAATTCCTGCCTGCTCAGCTGCTTGATTATTGCCAGCTGAGCAGCATGATTCCTCACAGCTGAGTTCCATGATTATTGCCTGCTGACTGTTTGATTCGTGCCTACTCAGCTCTTTGTTTATTGCCTCCAGAGGCACATGATCAGTGTATGATAGCAAACATGATCAGCGCATGATCAGTCACATGATCAGCGCCATTAAGTCACGTGATCACTACATGATAGTCATGTGATCAGTCCATGCTCAGTCACGGTATCAGTGCATGATCAGCCACGTGATCAGTGCATGATCTGTCACATGATTAGTGTATGATCATCCACGTGATCAGTGCATGGGCAGTCATGTGATCAGTGCATGATATAGACGTGATCAGTGCATGTTCAGTCTCGTGATCAGTGCATGATAGCCACGTGATCAGTGCATGATCAGTCACCTGATGGGTGTATGATCATTCACGTGACCTGTACATGGTAGCTACATGATCAGTGCATGATCAGCCACGTGATCAGTGCATGATAGCCACGTGATCAGTGCATGATCAGCCACGTGATCAGTGCATGATCAGCCACGTGATCAGTGCATGATCAGCCACGTGATCAGTGCATGATCAATTACGTGATCAGTGCATGATCAGTCACGTGATCAGTGCATGATAGCCACGTGATCAGTGCATGATCAGCCACGTGATCAGTGCATGATAGCCACGTGATCAGTGCATGATCAGTCACGTGATCAGTGCATGATCAGTCACGTGATCAGTGCATGATCAGCCACGTGATCAGTGCATGATCAATTACGTGATCAGTGCATGATCAGTCACGTGATCAGTGCATGGTAGCTACGTGATCATTGCATGATCAGCCACGTGATCAGTGCATGATAGCCACGTGATCAGTGCATGATCAGTCACGTGATCAGTGCATGATCAGTCACGTGATCAGTGCATGATCAGCCACGTGATCAGTGCATGATCAGCCACGTGATCAGTGCATGATAGCCACGTGATCAGTGCATGATCAGTCATGTGATCGTGTGTGATCAGCCACGTGATCAGTGCATGATATCCACGTGATCAGTGCATGATAGCCACGTGATCAGTGCATGATAGCCACGTGATCAGTGCATGATCAGTCACGTGATCAGTGTGTGATCAGCCACGTGATCAGTGCATGATCAGTCACGTGATCAGTGCATGGTAGCTACGTGATCAGTGCATGATCAGCCACGTGATCAGTGCATGATCAGTTACGTGATCAGTGTATGATCAGCCACGTGATCAGTGCATGATAGCCACGTGATCAGTGCATGATCAGTCACGTGACAGGTGTGTGATCAGCCACGTGATCAGTGCATGATCAGCCACGTGATCAGTGCATGATAGCCACGTGATCAGTGCATGATCAGTTACGTGATCAGTGCATGATCAGCCACGTGATCAGTGCATGATCAGACACGTGATCAGTGTATGATCAGCCACGTGATCAGTGCATGATATCCATGTGATCAGTGCATGATCAGTCACGTGATCAGTGCATGATCAGTCACGTGATCAGTGCATGATCAGCCACGTGATCAGTGCATGATCAGTCACGTGATCAGTGCATGATAGCCACGTGATCAGTGCATGATAGCCACGTGATCAGTGCATGATCAGTCACGTGATCAGTGCATGATCAGCCACGTGATCAGTGCATGACGAGGCACGTGATCAGTATGATGCCAAGTGATCAGTGCATGATAGCCACGTGATCAGTGCATGATCAGTCACGTGATCAGTGCATGATCAGTCACGTGATCAGTGCATGATCAGCCACGTGATCAGTGCATGATCAGCCACGTGATCAGTGCATGATCAATTACGTGATCAGTGCATGATCAGTCACGTGATCAGTGCATGGTAGCTACGTGATCAGTGCATGATCAGCCACGTGATCAGTGCATGATAGCCACGTGATCAGTGCATGATCAGCCACGTGATCAGTGCATGATCAGTCACGTGATCAGTGCATGATCAGCCACGTGATCAGTGCATGATCAGCCACGTGATCAGTGCATGATCAGTCACGTGATCAGTGCATGATAGCTACGTGATCAGTGCATGATCAGCCACGTGATCAGTGCATGATAGCCACGTGATCAGTGCATGATAGCCACGTGATCAGTGCATGATCAGTCACGTGATCAGTGCATGATCAGCCACGTGATCAGTGCATGATCAGTCACGTGATCAGTGCATGATCAGCCACGTGATCAGTGCATGATAGCCACGTGATCAGTGCATGATCAGCACGTGATCAGTGCATGATCAGTCATGTATCAGTGCATGATAGCCCGTGATCAGTGCATGATCAGTCCCGTGATCAGTGCATGATCAGCCACGTGATCAGTGCATGATAGCCACGTGATCAGTGCATGATCAGTCACGTGATCAGTGCATGATCAGCCACGTGATCAGTGCATGATCAGTCACGTGATCAGTGCATGATCAGCCACGTGATCAGTGCATGATAGCCACGTGATCAGTGCATGATCAGTCACGTGATCAGTGCATGATCAGTTACGTGATCAGTGCATGATCAGTCACGTGATCAGTACATGGTAGCTACGTGATCAGTGCATGATCAGCCACGTGATCAGTGCATGATAGCCACGTGATCAGTGCATGATCAGTCACGTGATCAGTGCATGATCAGTCACGTGATCAGTGCATGATCAGTCACTGATCAGTGCATGATCAATCACGTGATCAGTGCATGATCAGTCACGTGATCAGTGCATGGTAGCTACGTGATCAGTGCATGATCAGCCAGTGATCAGTGCATGATAGCCACGTGATCAGTGCATGATCAGCCACGTGATCAGTGCATGATCAGTTACGTGATCAGTGCATGATCAGTCACGTGATCAGTGCATGATAGCCACGTGATCAGTGCATGATCAGCCACGTGATCAGTGCATGATCAGTCACGTGATCAGTGCATGATCAGTCACGTGATCAGTGCATGATCAGCCACGTGATCAGTGCATGATAGCCACGTGATCAGTGCATGATCAGCCACGTGATCAGTGCATGATCAGTCACGTGATCAGTGCATGATCAGTCACGTGATCAGTGCATGATCAGCCACGTGATCAGTGCATGATCAGCCACGTGATCAGTGCATGATCAGCCACGTGATCAGTGCTGAGTTCCATGATTATTGCCTGCTGACTGTTTGATTCGTGCCTACTCAGCTCTTTGTTTATTGCCTCCAGAGGCACATGATCAGTGTATGATAGCAAACATGATCAGTGCATGATCAGTCACATGATCAGTGCCATTAAGTCACGTGATCAGTGCATGATAGTTATGTGATCAGTGCATGCTCAGTCACGTGATCAGTGCATGATCAGCCACGTGATCAGTGCATGATCAGTCACGTGATCAGTGCATGATCAGCCACGTGATCAGTGCATGATCAGTCACGTGATCAGTGCATGATAGCCACGTGATCAGTGCATGATCAGTCACGTGATACGTGCATGATCAGCCACGTGATCAGTGCATGATAGCCACGTGATCAGTGCATGATCAGCCACGTGATCAGTGCATGATAGCCACGTGATCAGTGCATGATCAGTCACGTGATCAGTGTGTGATCAGCCACGTGATCAGTGCATGATCAGTCACGTGACCAGTGCATGATAGCTACGTGATCAGTGCATGATCAGCCACGTGATCAGTGCATGATCAGTCACGTGATCAGTGCATGATCAGCCACGTGATCAGTGCATGATAGCCACGTGATCAGTGCATGATCAGTCACGTGATCAGTGCATGATCAGCCACGTGATCAGTGCATGATCAGCCACGTGATCAGTGCATGATAGCCACGTGATCAGTGCATGATCAGTCACGTGATCAGTGCATGATCAGCCACGTGATCAGTGCATGATCAGACACGTGATCAGTGCATGATCAGCCACGTGATCAGTGCATGATAGCCACGTGATCAGTGCATGATCAGTCACGTGATCAGTGCATGATCAGTCACGTGATCAGTGCATGATCAGCCACGTGATCAGTGCATGATCAGTCACGTGATCAGTGCATGATAGCCACGTGATCAGTGCATGATAGCCACGTGATCAGTGCATGATCAGTCACGTGATCAGTGCATGATCAGCCACGTGATCAGTGCATGACGAGTCACGTGATCAGTATGATCAGCCACGTGATCAGTGCATGATAGCCACGTGATCAGTGCATGATCAGTCACGTGATCAGTGCATGATCAGTCACGTGATCAGTGCATGATCAGCCACGTGATCAGTGCATGATCAGCCACGTGATCAGTGCATGATCAATTACGTGATCAGTGCATGATCAGTCACGTGATCAGTACATGGTAGCTACGTGATCAGTGCATGATCAGCCACGTGATCAGTGCATGATAGCCACGTGATCAGTGCATGATCAGCCACGTGATCAGTGCATGATCAGTCACGTGATCAGTGCATGATAGCCACGTGATCAGTGCATGATCAGCCACGTGATCAGTGCATGATAGCCACGTGATCAGTGCATGATCAGTCACGTGATCAGTGTGTGATCAGCCACGTGATCAGTGCATGATAGCCACGTGATCAGTGCATGATCAGCCACGTGATCAGTGCATGATAGCCACGTGATCAGTGCATGATCAGTCACGTGATCAGTGTGTGATCAGCCACGTGATCAGTGCATGATCAGTCACGTGATCAGTGCATGGTAGCTACGTGATCAGTGCATGATCAGCCACGTGATCAGTGCATGATCAGTCACGTGATCAGTGCATGATCAGCCACGTGATCAGTGCATGATAGCCACGTGATCAGTGCATGATCAGTCACGTGACAGGTGTGTGATAAGCCACGTGAACAGTGCATGTTCAGCCACGTGATCAGTGCATGAAATCCACGTGATCAGTGCATGATCAGTTACGTGAACAGTGCATGATCAGCAACGTGAGCAGTGCATGATCAGACACGTGATCACTGCATGATCAAACACGTGATCAGTGCATGATATCCACGTGGTCAGTGCATGATGAGTCTCGTGAACAGTGCATGATCAGTCACGTGATCAGTGCATGATCAGCCACGTGATCAGTGCATGATCAGTCACGTGATCTGTGCATGATAGCCACGTGATCACTGCATGATAGCCACGTGATCAGTGCATGATCAGTCACGTGATCAGTGCATGATCAGCCACGTGATCAGTGCATGACGAGGCACGTGATCAGTATGGCCAGCCACGTGATCAGTGCATGATAGCCACGTGATCAGTGCATGGTCAGTCACGTGATCAGTGCATGATCAGTCACGTGATCAGTGTTTGATCAGCCACGTGATCAGTGCATGATCAGCCACGTGATCAGTGCATGATCAATTACGTGATCAGTGCATGATCAGTCACGTGATCAGTACATGGTAGCTACGTGATCATTGCATGATCAGCCACGTGAGCAGTGCATGTTAGCCACGTGATCAGTTCATGATCAGCCACGTGATCAGTGCATGATCAGTCACGTGATCAGTGCATGATCAGCCACGTGATCAGTGCATGATCAGCCACGTGATCAGTGCATGATCATTCACGTGACCAGTACATGGTAGCTACGTGATCATTGCATGATCAGCCACGTTATCTGTGAATGATAGCCACGTGATCAGTGCATGATAGACACGTGATCAGTGCATGATCAGTCACGTGATCAGTGCATGATCAGCCACGTGATCAGTGCATGATCAGTCACGTGATCAGTGTATGACCATCCAAATGATCAGTGCATGATAGCCACGTGATCAGTGCATGATCATGCACGTGATCAGTGCATGATCAGTCATGTAGTCAGTGCATTATAGCGCCGCGATCAGTGCACGATCAGTCCCATGATGAGTGTATGATCAGCCACGTGATCAGTGCATGATAGCTACGTGATCAGTGCATGATCAGTCACATGATCAGTGCATGATCAGCCACGTGATCAGTGCATGATCAGTCACGTGATCAGTGTATGACCAGCCAAGTGATCAGTGCATGATAGCCACGTGATCAGTGCATGATCAGTCACGTGATCAGTGCATGATCAGTTACGTGATCAGTGCATGATCAGTCACGTGACCAGTGCATGGTAGCCACGTGATCATTGCATGATTAGCCACATGATCAGTGCATGATAGCCACGTGATCAGTGCATGATCAGTCACGTGATAAGTGCATGACCACTCACGTGAACAGTGCATGATAAGTCAACTGATCAGTGCATGATCAATAACGTGATCAGTGCATGATCACTCACGTGACCAGTGCATGGTAGCCACGTGATCATTGCATGGACAGCCACGTGAGCAGTGCATGATAGCCACGTGATCAGTGCATGATCAGCCACGTGATCAGTGCATGATCAATCACGTGATCAGTGCATGATCAGTCACGTGACCAGTACATGGTAGCTACGTGATCAGTGCATGATCAGCCACGTGATCAGTGCATGATCAGTCACGTGATCAGTGCATGATCAGTCACGTAATCAGTGCATGATCAGCCACGTGAGCAGTGCATGATAGCCACGTGATCAGTGCATGATCAGCCACGTGATTAGTGCATGATCAATTATGTGATCAGTGCATGGTCAGACACGTGATCAGTGTATGATCAGCCACGTGATCAGTGCTGAGTTCCATGATTTTTGCCTGCTGACTGTTTGATTCGTGCCTACTCAGCTCTTTGTTTATTGGCTCCAGAGGCACATGATCAGTGTATGATAGCAAACATGCTCAGCGCATGATCAGTCACATGGTCAGCGCCATTAAGTCACGTGATCACTACATGATAGTTATGTGATCAGTCCATGCTCAGTCACGGTATCAGTGCATGATCAGCCACGTGATCAGTGCATGACCAGGCACGTGATCAGTGCATGATCAGTCACGTGATCAGTGCATGATCAGTCACGTGATCAGTGCATGATCAGTCACGTGATCAGTGCATGATCAGCCACGTGATCAGTGCATGATCAGCCTCGTGATCAGTGCATGATCAGTCACGTGATCAGTGCATGGTCAGTCCCGTGATCAGTGCATGATCATCCACGTGATCAGTGCATGATCAGTCATGTAGTCAATGCATGATAGCCCGTGATCAGTGCATGATCAGTTCCGTGATGAGTGTATGATCAGCCAAGTGATCAGTGCATGATAGCCACGTGATCAGTGCATGATCAGCCACGTGATCAGTGCATGATCAATTATGTGATCACTGCATGATCAGCCACGTGATCAGTGCATGATCAGTCACGTGATCAGTGCATGATCAGCCACGTGATCAGTGCATGATCAGTCACGTGATCAGTATGATCAGCTACGTGATCAGTGCATGATAGCCACGTGATCAGTGCATGGTCAGTCACGTGATCAGTGCATGATCAGTCACGTGATCAGTGCATGATCAGCCACGTGATCAGTGCATGATCAGCCACGTGACCAGTGCATGATCAATTACGTGATCAGTGCATGATCAGTCACGTGACCAGTACATGGTAGCTACGTGATCATTGCATGATCAGCCACGTGAGCAGTGCATGATAGCCACGTGATCAGTTCATGATCAGCCACGTGATCAGTGCATGATCAGTCACGTGATCTGTGCATGATAGCCACGTGATCACTGCATGATCAGCCACGTGATCAGTGCATGATAGCCACGTGATCAGTGCATGATCAGTCATGTGATCAGTGCATGATCAGCCACGTGATCAGTGCATGATATCCACGTGATCAGTGAATGATAGCCACGTGATCAGTGCATGATAGCCACGTGATCAGTGCATGATCAGTCACGTGATACGTGTGTGATCAGCCACGTGATCAGTGCATGATCAGTCACGTGACCAGTACATGGTAGCTACGGGATCATTGCATGATCAGCCACGTGATCAGTGCATGATCAGTCACGTGAGCAGAGTATGATCAGCCACGTGATCAGTGCATGAGAGCCACGTGATCAGTGCATGATCAGTCACGTGACAGGTGTGTGGTAAGCCACGTGATCAGTGCATGATCAGCCACGTGATCAATGCATGAAAGCCACGTGATCAGTGCATGATCAGTTACGTGAACAGTGTATGATCAGCAACGTGAGCAGTGCATGGTCAGACACGTGATCATTGCATGATCAGCCACGTGATCAGTGCATGATAGCCACATGATCAGTGCATGATGAGTCTCGTGAACAGTGCATGATCAGTCACGTGATCAGTGCATGATCAGCCACGTGATCACTGCATGATAGCCACGTGATCAGTGCATGATCAGTCACGTGATCAGTGCATGATCAGCCACGTGATCAGTGCAAGACGAGGCACGTGATCAGTATGATCAGCCACGTGATCAGTGCATGATAGCCACGTGATCAGTGCATGATCAGTCACGTGATCAGTGCATGATCAGTCACGTGATCAGTGTTTGATCAGCCACGTGATCAGTGCATGATCAGCCACGTGACCAGTGCATGATCAATTACGTGATCAGTGCATGATCAGTCACGTGATCAGTACATGGTAGCTACGTGATCAGTGCATGATCAGCCACGTGAGCAGTGCATGATAGCCACGTGATCAGTGCATGATCAGCCACGTGATCAGTGCATGATCAGTCACGTGATCAGTGCATGATCAGCCACGTGATCAGTGCATGATCAGCCACGTGATCAGTGCATGATCATTCACGTGACCAGTACATGGTAGCTACGTGATCATTGCATGATCAGCCACGTGATCAGTGAATGATAGCCACGTGATCAGTGCATGATAGACACGTGATCAGTGCATGATCAGTCACGTGATCAGTGCATGATCAGCCACATGATCAGTGCATTATCAGTCACATGATCAGTGTATGACCAGCCAAATGATCAGTGCATGATAGCCACGTGATCAGTGCATGATCAGCACGTGATCAGTGCATGTGGAGTCATGTAGTCAGTGCATTATAGCGCCGCAATCAGTGCATGATCAGTCCCATGATGAGTGTATGATCAGCCAAGTGACCAGTGAAAGATAGCCACGTGATCAGTGCATGATCAGTCACATGATCAGTGCATGATCAGCCACGTGATCAGTGCATGATCAGTCACGTGATCAGTGTATGATCAGCCACGTGATCAGTGCATGATCAGCCACGTGATCAGTGCATGATCAGTCACGTGATCAGTGCATGATCAATTACATGATCAGTGCATGATCAGTCACGTGACCAGTATATGGTAGCTACGTGATCATTGCATGATTAGCCACATGAGCCGTGCATGATAGCCACGTGATCAGTGCATGATCAGTCACGTGATCAGTGCATGACCACTCACGTGAACAGTGCATGATAAGTCAACTGATCAGTGCATGATCAATAACGTGATCAGTGCATGATCACTCACGTGATCAGTACATGGTAGCCACGTGATCATTGCATGGACAGCCGCGTGAGCAGTGCATGATAGCCACGTGATCAGTGCATGATGAGCTACGTGATCAGTGCATGATCAGTTACGTGATCAGTGCATGATCAGTCACGTGACCAGTACATGGTAGCCACGTGATCATTGCATGATCAGCCACGTGATCAGTGCATGATCAGTCACGTGATCAGTGCATGGTCAGTCACGAGATCAGTGCATGATCAGCCACGTGATCAGTGCATGATAGCCACGTGATCAGTGCATGATCAGCCACGTGATTAGTGCATGATCAATTATGTGATCAGTGCATGATCAGACACGTGAACAGTGCATGATCAGCCACGTGATCAGTGCTGAGTTCCATGATTATTGCCTGCTGACTGTTTGATTCGTGCCTACTCAGCTCTTTGTTTATTGGCTCCAGAGGCACATGATCAGTGTATGATAGCAAACATGCTCAGCGCATGATCATTCACATGGTCAGCGCCATTAAGTCACGTGATCACTACATGATAGTCATGTGATCAGTCCATGCTCAGTCACGGTATCAGTGCATGATCAGCCACGTGATCAGTGCATGACCAGTCACGTGATCAGTGTATGTCCAGCCAAGTGATCAGTGCATGATAGCCACGTGATCAGTGCATGATCAGTCATGTGATCAGTGTGTGATCAGCCACGTGATCAGTGCATGATCAGCCACATGATCAGTGCATGATCAGTCACGTGATCAGTGCATGGTCAGTCCCGTGATCAGTGCATGATCATCCACGTGATCAGTGCATTTGGAGTCATGTAGTCAATGCATGATAGCCACGTGATCAGTGCGCGATCAGTTCCGTGATGAGTGTATGATCAGCCAAGTGAGCAGTGCATGATAGCCACGTGATCAGTGCATGATCAGCCACGTGATTAGTGCATGATCAATCATGTGATCAGTGCATGATCAGTTACGTGAACAGTGTATGATCAGCCACGTGATTAGTGCATGGTCAGACACGTGAACAGTGCATGATCAGCCACGTGATCAGTGCTGAGTTCCATGATTATTGCCTGCTGACTGTTTGATTCGTGCCTACTCAGCTCTTTGTTTATTGCCTCCAGAGGCACATGATCAGTGTATGATAGCAAACATGCTCAGCGCATGATCATTCACATGGTCAGCGCCATTAAGTCACGTGATCACTACATGATAGTTATGTGATCAGTCCATGCTCAGTCACGTAATCAGTGCATGATCAGCCACGTGAGCAGTGCATGATAGTCACGTGTTCAGTGCATGATCAGCCACGTGATCATTGCATGATCAATTACGTGATCAGTGCATGATAGCCACGTGATCAGTGCATGATCAGTCATGTGATACGTGCATGATCAGCCACGTGATCAGTGCATGATATCCACGTGATCAGTGAATGATCAGCCACGTGATTAGTGCATGATAGCCACGTGATCAGTGCATGATCAGTCACGTGATACGTGCATGATCAGCCACGTGATCAGTGCATGATCAGTCACGTGATCAGTGCATGGTAGCTACGGGATCATTGCATGATCAGCCACGTGATGTGTGCATGATCAGTTACGTGAGCAGAGTATGATCAGCCACATGATCAGTGCATGAGAGCCACGTGATCAGTGCATGATCAGTCACGTGACAGGTGTGTGGTAAGCCACGTGAACAGTGCATGATCAGCCACGTGATCAATGCATGAAATCCACGTGATCAGTGCATGATCAGTTACGTGATCAGTGCATGATCAGTCACGTGATCAGTGCATGGTCAGACACGTGAACACTGTATGATCAACCACGTGATCAGTGCATGATATCCATGTCATCAGTGCATGATGAGTCTCGTGAACAGTGCATGATCAGTCACGTGATCAGTGCATGATCAGCCACGTGATCAGTGCATGATCAGTCACGTGATCAGTGCATGATCAGCCACGTGATCAGTGCATGACGAGGCACGTGATCAGTATGATCAGCCACGTGATCAGTGCATGATAGCCACGTGATCAGTGCATGGTCAGTCACGTGATCAGTGCATGATCAGTCACGTGATCAGTGCTTGATCAGCCACATGACCAGGGCATGATCAATTACATGATCAGTGCATGATCAGTCACGTGACCAGTACATGGTAGCTACGTGATCATTGCATGATCAGCCACGTGAGCAGTGCATGATAGCCACGTGATCAGTTCATGATCAGCCACGTGATCAGTGCATGATCAGTCACGTGATCAGTGCATGATCAGCCACGTGATCAGTGCATGATCAGCCACGTGATCTGTGCATGATCATTCACGTGATCAGTACATGATAGCTACGTGATCATTGCATGATCAGCCACGTTATCTGTGAATGATAGCCACGTGATCAGTGCATGATAGACACGTGATCAGTGCATGATCAGTCACGTGATCAGTGCATGATCAGCCACATGATCAGTGCATGACCAGGCACATGATCAGTGCATGATCATCCAAGTGATCAGTGCATGATAGCCACGTGATCAGTGCATGATCATGCACGTGATCAGTGCATGATCAGTCATGTAGTCAATGCATGATAGCCCGTGATCAGTGCATGATCAGTCCCATGATGAGTGTATGATCAGCCAAGTGACCAGTGAAAGATAGCTACGTGATCAGTGCATGATCAGTCACATGATCAGTGCATGATCAGCCACGTGATCAGTGCATGATCAGTCACGTGATCAGTGTATAACCAGCCACGTGATCAGTGCATGATAGCCACGTGATCAGTGCATGATCAGTCACGTGATCAGTGCATGATCAATTACATGATCAGTGCATGATCAGTCACGTGACCAGTATATGGTAGCTAGGTGATCATTGCATGATCAGCCACATGAGCCGTGCATGATAGCCACGAGATCAGTGCATGATCAGTCACGTGATCAGTGCATGACCACTCACGTGAACAGTGCATGATAAGTCAACTGATCAGTGCATGATCAAAGCGTGATCAGTGCATGATCACTCACGTGACCAGTACATGGTAGCTACGTGATCATTGCATGAACAGCCGCGTGAGCAGTGCATGATAGCCACGTGATCAGTGCATGATGAGCTACGTGATCAGTGCAGTATCAATTACGTGATCAATGCATGATCAGTCACGTGACCAGTACATGGTAGCTACGTGATCATTGCATGATCAGCCACGTGATCAGTGCATGATCGGTCACGTGATCAGTGCATGATCAGTCACGTGATCAGTGCATGATCAGCCACGTGAGCAGTGCATGATAGCCACGTGATCAGTGCATGATCAGCCACGTGATTAGAGCATGATCAATTATGTGATCAGTGCATGATCAGTTACGTGAACAGTGTATGATCAGCCACGTGATCAGTGCTGAGTTCCATGATTTTTGCCTGCTGACTGTTTGATTCGTGCCTACTCAGCTCTTTGTTTATTGGCTCCAGAGGCACATGATCAGTGTATGATAGCAAACATGCTCAGCGCATGATCATTCACATGGTCAGCGCCATTAAGTCTCGTGATCACTACATGATAGTTATGTGATCAGTCCGTGCTCAGTCACGGTATCAGTGCATGATCAGACACGAGATCAGTGCATGATCAGTCACGTGATCAGTGCATGATCAGCCACGCGATCAGTGCATGACCAGGCACGCGATCAGTGTATGATCAGCCACGTGATCAGTGCATGATAGCCACGCGATCAGTGCATGATCAGCCATGTGATCAGTGCATGATCAGCCACGTGATCAGTGCATGATCAGCCACGTGATCAGTGCATGATCAGTCACGTGATCAGTGCATGGTCAGTCCCGTGATCAGTGCATGATCATCCACGTGATCAGTGCATTTGGAGTCATGTAGTCAATGCATGATAGCGCCGTGATCAGTGCACGATCAGTCCGTGATGAGTGTATGATCAGCCAAGTGATCAGTGCAAGATAGCTATGTGATCAGTGCATGATCAGTCACATGATCAGTGCATGATCAGTCACGTGATAGGTGTGTGATCAGCCATGTGAACAGTGAATGCTCAGGCACGTGATCAGGGCCTGCTGAGCTGCGTGATTACTGTCTGCTCATCTGCTTTACAATTTCCAGCTGAGCTGCACGATCCTGCCTGTCATCTCCTTGACAATTGCCACCTGTGCTGCGTAATTCCTGCCTGCTCATCTACTTGATTATTACCAGCTGAGCAGCATGATTTCTCAGAGGTGAGTTTCATGATTATAGCCTGCTGACTGATTCCTGCCTACTCAGCTCTATGCTCATTGCCTCCAGAGGCACATGATCAGTGTGTGACACCAAACATGATCAGCACATGATCAGTCACATGATCAATGCATGATAAGCCAGGTGATCAGTGCATGATCAATTATGTGATCAGTGCATGATCAGTCATGTGACCAGTACATGGTAGCTGCGTGATCATTGCATGATCAGCCACGTGAGCAGTGCATGATAGCCACATGATCAGTGCATGATAGCCACGTGATCAGTGCATGAACAGTCACGTGATCTGTGCATGATCAGTCACGTGACTGTGCATGATCAGTCACGTGATCAGTGCATGATCAATTACCTGATCAGTGCATGATCAGTCACGTGACCAGTGCATGGTAGCTACGTGATCATTGCATGATCAGCCCCGTGATCAGTGCATGATAGCCACGCGATCAGTGCATGATATCCACGTGATCATTGCAGGATAGCCACGTGATCACTTCATGATTAGTCACGTGATCTGTACATGATCAGTCACTGATACGTGTGTGATCAGCCACCGGATCAGTGCGTGATGAGCCATGTGATCAGTGCAGGATCAATTACGTAATCAGTGCATGATCAGTCAGGTGACCAGTACATGGTAGCTACGCGATCATTGCGTGATCAGCCACGTGATCAGTGCATGATAGCCACGTGATCAGTGCATGATCAGTCATGTGATCAGTGTGTGATCAGCCACGTGATCAGTGCATTATATCCACGTGATCAGTGCATGATAGCCACGTGATCAGTGCATGAGAGCCACGCGATCAGTGCATGATCAGTCACCTGATGGGTGTATGATCAGTCACGCGACCAGTACATGGTAGCTATATGATCATTGCATGACCAGCCACGTGAGTAGTGCATGATAGCCAGGTGATCAGTGCATAATCAGTCACGTGACCAGTGCATGATCAGTCATGTAATCTGTGCATGACCAGGCAAGTGATCAGTGTATGACCAGCCAAGTGATCAGTGCATGACAGCCAAGTGATCAGTGCATGATCAGTCACATGTTCAGTGCATGATCAGTCACGTGATCAGTGCATGATCAGCCACATGATCACTGCATGATCAATTACGTCATCAGTGCATGATCAGTCATGTGACCCGTACATGGTAGCTAGGTGATCATTGCATGATCAGCCACGTGAGCCGTGCATGATAGCCACGAGATCAGTGCATGATCAGTCACGTGATCAGTGCATGATCAGTCAGGTGAACAGTGCATGATAAGTCACCTGATCAGTGCATGATCAATTACGTGATCAGTGCACGATCACTCAAGTGACTAGTATATGGTAGCTACGTGATCATTGCATGATCAGCCACGTGAGCAGTGCATGATAGCCACGTGATGATTGCATGATCAGTTTCAGGAGCATAGTATGATCAGCCACTTGATCAGTGCATGATAGCCACGTGATCACTGCATGATCTGTCACATGATCAGTGTATGATCATCCACGTGATCAGTGCATTGGCAGTCATGTGATCAGTGCATGATATAGAAGTGATCAGTGCATGATCAGTCTTGTGATCAGTGTATGATCACTCTCGTGATCAGTGAATGATCAACCACGTGATCAGTGCACGATAGCCAGGTAATGAGTGCAGGATAGCCAGATGATCAGTGCATGATCAGTCACGTGATCAGTGTATGATCATCCACGTGATCAGTGCATGTGGAGTCATTTAGTCAATGCATGATAGCGCGGTGATCAGTGCATGATCAGTCCCGAAATGAGTGTATGATCAGCCAAGTGATCAGTGCAAGATAGCTACGTGATCAGGGCATGATCAGTCACATGATCAGTGCATGATCAGCCACTTCATCAGTGCATGATAACCACGTCATCAGTGCATACAATTACGTGATCAGTGCATGCGCAATCACGTGATCAGTGCATGAGAGCCACGTGATCAGTGCATGATCATTCACGTGATAGGTGTGTAATCAGCCACGTGATCAGTGCATGGTCAGACACGTGAACAGTGTATGATCAGCCACGTGAACAGTGCATGATATCCAAGTGATCAGTGCATGATCATCACGTGATCAGTGTATGATCAGCCAGGTGAATAGTGCATGCTCAGTCACGTGATAAGGGCCTGCTGAGCTGTGTGATTCCTGTCTGCTCATCTGCTTGAAAATTGCCAGCTGAGCTGCATGATTCCTGCCTGTCATCTGCTTGACAATTGCCAGCTGTGCTGCGTAATTCCTGCCTGCTCAGCTGCTTGATTATTGCCAGCTGAGCAGCATGATTCCTCACACCTGAGTTCCATGATTATTGCCTGCTGACTGTTTGATCCGTGCCTACTCAGCTCTTTGTTTATTGCCTCCAGAGGCAAATGATCAGTGTATGATAGCAAACGTGATCAGCGCATGATCAGTCACATGATCAGAGCCATTAAGTCACGTGATCACTACATGATAGTCATGTGATCAGTCCATGCTCAGTCACGGTATCAGTGCATGATCAGCCAGGTGATCAGTTCATGATAGCTATGTGATCAGTTCATGATTTGTCACGTGATCTGTGCATGACAAGGCAGGTGATCAGTGTATGATCAGCGACGTGATCAGTGCATGATCTGTCACCTAATGGGTGTATGATCAGTCACCTGACCGGTACATGGTAGCTACATGATCATTGCATGCTCAGCCACGTGAGTAGTGCATGATAGCCACGTGATCAGTGCATGATCAGTCACGTGTTCAGTGCATGATCAGTCATGTAATCTCTGCATGACCAGGCACCTGATCAGTGTATGACCAGCCAAGTGATCAGTGCATGATAGCCACGTGATCAGTGCATGATCAGTCACGTGATCAGTGCATGATCAGTCACGTGATCAGTGGATGATCAACCACGTAATCAGTGTATGATCAGCCACATGATCAGTGCATGATCAGTTACGTGATCAGTGCATGATCAGTCACATGACCAGTATATGGTAGCTACGTGATCATTGCATGACCAGCCACATGAGCCGTGCATGATAGCCACGAGATCATTGCATGATCACTCACGTGATCAGTGCATGATCACTCTCGTGAACAGTGCATGATAAGTCAACTGATCAGTGCATGATCAATTACGTGATCAGTGCATGATCACTCACGTGACCAGTACATGGTAGCTACATGATCATTGAATGAACAGCCACGTGAGCAGTGCATGATAGCCACGTGATCAGTGCGTGATCTGTCACATGATCAGTGTAAGATCATCCGTGTGATCAGTGCATGGGCAGTCATGTGATCAGTGCATGATATAGACGTGATCAGTGCATGATCAGTCTCGTGATCAGTGTATGATGAACCACGTGATCAGTGCACGATAGCCAGGTAATCAGTGCATGATAGCCAGATGATCAGTGCATTATCAGTCACGTGATCAGTGTATGATCAGCCAAGTAATCAGTGCATGATAGCCAACTGATCAGTGGATGATCAGACACGTGATCAGTGCATGGTCAGTCACGTGATCATTACATGATCAGCCACGTGAATAGTGCATGATCAATTACGTGATCAGTGCATGATCAGTCACATGATCAGTAGATGATCAGTCACGTGAACAGTGCATGATTAGTCATGTGATCAGTGTATGACCAGCCAAGTGATCAGTGCATGATAGCCATGTGATCAGTGCATGATCAGTCACGTGATCAGTGTATGATCAGCCACGTGATCAGTGCATGATCAGCCAAATTATCAGTGCATGATCAATTACGTGATCAGTGCTTGATCAGCCAGGTGATCTGTGAATGATCAGTCATGTGATCAGTGCATGGTCAGTCACGTGATCAGTGCATGATCATCCACGTGATCAGTGCATGTGGAGTCATGTAGACAATGCATGATAGCGCCGTGATCAGTGCACGATAAGTCCCGTGATTAGTGTATGATCAGCGAAGTGATCAGTGCAAGATAGCTACGTGATCAGTGCATGATCAGCCACGTCATCAGTGCATGATAGCCACGTGAGCAGTGCATACAATTACGTGATCAGTGCATGCGCAATCACGTGATCAGTGCATGAGAGCCACGTAATCAGTGCATGATCATTCATGTGTTAGGTGTGTGATCAGCGACTTGAACAGTCCATGCTCAGTCACGTGATCAGGGCCTGCTGAGCTGTGTGATTACTGTCTGCTCATCTGCTTGACAAATAACAGCTGAGCTGTACGATTCCTGCCTGTCATCTTCTTAACAATTGCCACCTGTGCTGCATAATTCCTGTTTGCTCATCTACTTGATTATTGCCAGGTGAGCAGCATGATTTCTCAAAGCTGAGTTCCATGATTATATCCTGCTGACTGATTCCTGCCTACTCAGCTCATTGTTCATTGCCTCCAGATGCACATGATCAGTGTGTGACACCAAACATGATCAGCACATGATGAGTCACATAATCAATGCATGATAAGCCAGTTGATCAGTGCTTGATCAATTACGTGATCAGTGCATGATCAGTCATGTGACCAATACATGGTGGCTGCGTGATCAGTGCATGATCAGCCACGTGAGCAGTGCATGATAGCCACGTGATCAGTGCATGATCAGTCACGTGATCAGTGCATGATCAGTCACGTGTTCAGTGCATGATCAGCCACGTGATCAGTGCACGATCAAATACGTGATCAGTGCATGATCACTCATGGGACCAGTATATGGTAGCTACGTGATCATTGCATGATCAGCCACGTGATCAGTGCATGGTCAGACACGTGAATAATGTATGATTAGCCACGTGATCAGTGCATGATATCCAAGTGATCAGTGCTTGTACAATCACATGATCAGTGTATGATCAGCCAGGTGAACAGTGCATGCTCAGTCACGTGATCAGGGCCTGCTGAGCTGCGTGATTACTGTCTGCTCATCTGCTTGACAATTGCCAGCTGAGCTGCATGATTCCTGCCTGTCATCTGCTTGACAATTGCCAGCTGCTGTGTAATTCCTGCCTGCTCAGCTGCTTGATTATTGCCAGCTGAGCAGCATGATTCCTCACAGCTGAGATCCATGATTTTTGCCTGCTGACTGTTTGATTCGTGCCTACTCAGCTCTTTGTTTATTGCCTCCAGAGGCACATGATCAGTGTATGAAAGCAAACATGATCAGCGCATGATCAGTCACATGATCAGTGCCATTAAGTCACGTGATCACTACATGATAGTCATGTGATCAGTCCATGCTCAGTCACGGTATCAGTGCATGATCAGCCACGTGATCAGTGCATGATAGACACGTGATCAGTGCATGATCAGCCAGGTGATCAGTGAATGATTGCTACGTGATCAGTTCATGATTAGTCACGTGATCTGTGCATGACCAGGCAGGTGATCAGTGTATGATCAGCCACGTGAAGAGTGCATGATAGCCACGTGATCAGTGCATGATTAGTCACCTAATGGATGTATGATCAGTCACGTGACCTGTACATGGTAGCTACATGATCATTGCATGATCAGCCACGTGAGTAGTGTATGAGAGCCACGTGATCAGTGCATGATCAGTGACGTGATCAGCGAATGATCAGTCATGTAATCTGTGCATGACCAGGCACGTGATCAGTGTATGACCAGCCATGTGATCAGTGCATGATAGCCACGTGATCAGTGCATGATAAGTCACGTGATCAGTGCATGATCAGTCAAGTGATCAGTGCAGGATCAGCCACATGATCAGTGCATGATCAATTACGTCATCAGTGCATGATCAGTCACGTGACCAGTACATGGTAGCTGCGTGATCTGTGTATGACCAGCCAAGTTATCAGTGCATGATAGCCACGTGATCAGTGCATGATCAGTCACGTGATCAGTGCATGATCAGTCACGTGATCAGTGCATGATCAGCCACATGATCAGTGCATGATCAGTCACGTGACCAGCACATGGTAGCTGCTGGATCATTTCATGATCAGCCACGTTAGCAGTGCATGATAGCCACGTGATCAGTGCTTGATCAGCCACGTGATCAGTGCATGATCAATTACGTGATCCATGCACGATCAGTCACGTGACCAGTACATGGTAGCTACGTGATCATTGCATGATCAGCCACGTGATCAGTGCATGATAGCCACGTGATCAGTGCATGATAGACAGGTGATCAGTTCATGATCAGTCACGTGATCCGTGTGTGATCAGCCACGTGATCCGTGCATGATATCCACGTGATCAGTGAGTGATAGCCACGTGATCAGTGCATGATAACCACGTGATCAGTGCATGATCAGTCACGTGATACGTGTGATCAGCCACGTGTTCAGTGCATGATGAGTCAGGTGATCAGTGCTGGATTAATCACGTGATCAGTGCATGATCAGTCACGTGACCAGTACATGGTTGCTACGTGATCATTGCATGATCAGCCACGTGAGCAGTGCATGATAGCCACCCGATCACTGCATGATCAGTCACGTGATCAGTACATGATCAGTCACGTGAGCAGTGCATGATCATTTACGTGATCTGTGCATGATCAGTCACGTGACCAGTATATGGTAGCTACGTGAACATTGCATGACCAGCCAGGTGAGAAGTGCTTGATAGCCACCTGATGTGTGCATGATCTCAGCTCTTTGAGTATTGCCTCCTGAGGTCCCTGTTCGGTCGCCACCTGCCGGGGACCAGCCCGAACTGATCCAGGGTATTCCAAGGAGAGATGGCCTAGGCGACTATTTATATGCTAATCAGAGATGTCAAGAATGATAGTATGAGGAGAGCTCGGTAGGAAAATTCGGTGGAGAAAAGAGACTGAGTAGCTTGGTTTACGCGGAAGACCAATCAAACTTCAAGACAAGAAGTTTGCACCACTTACGTAGGCCGCAGGCGCCCTCTCGAATAGCGAAAGGTGCCTCACCCTAGACACCTTCTCGAGTGGGTCTTAGCAGCCCAGGCATAATTAGTAAGCGTGGTGGGTTCCGCGCTCCAGATGGAGACTCAGCTGGAAGTTAAAGGGAAGAATGACAAGGAACTTTATGAATTGGAGCTGTAAGTTAACTCTTTGATAGAGAGAGCGAGATGGTGGTGGGGGACAGCCCCCAGTGAAATCAGAGGTGAGAGCACAAAGCAATACAGTAGGCAGACTCCGGTTTTTTTTGGGGGGAGATGCTCGAGAATATCCGGGTTGACTCCTGAGGCTCGATCCCGCATTTGCGTATGCCGAGCCTCCTTCCTCATGACCTTTGTCCAGAGTGGAATGCCTCCCCGGCTCCCGGCACATGATCAGTGCATGCTCAGTCACGATATCAGTGCCTGCTCAGCCACGTGATCACTGAGGGAAGTGTCACGTGATCAGCGCCTCTCAGTCACGTGATCACCGTATGATAAACACGTGATCAGTGAACGACCAGCCACGTGATCACTGCATGCGCAGTCAGGTGGTCAGTTCCTGATCAGCCACCTGATCAGTGCGTGCACAGTCCCCTGATCAGGGCCTGTCAGTCACTGATCACTGCCTGATAAACACGTGATCAGTGCCCGAACAGCCACGTCATCACTGCATGCGCAGTCACGTGATCAGTGCATGATAGCCAGGTGATCAGTGCACGCAAGTCCCATGATCAGCGCCTGTCAGTCACTGATCATTGCCTGATAAACACGTGATCAGTGCATGATGAGCCATGTGATCAGTGCCCGATCAGCCAAGTCATCAGTGCATGCGCAGTCACGTCATCAGTGCATGATAGCCACGTTATCAGTGCATGCTCAGTCACGTGATCTGGACTTGATCAGCCACGTGATCAGTGACTGCAGAGTCACGTGATCAGGGCCTGCTGAGCTGCGTGATTCCTGTCGGCTCATCTGCTTGACAATTGCCAGCTGAGCTGCGTGAGTCCTGCCTGGTCACGTGCTTGATTTTGCCAGTTGAGCAGCATGATTCGTCACTGCTGAGCTCCATGCTTATTGCCTGCTGATTGCGTGGTTCGTGTCTGCTCAGCTCTTTGAGTATTGCCTCCTGAGGTCCCTGTTCGGTCGCCACCTGCCGGGGACCAGCCCCAACTGATCAGTGTATTCGAAGGAGAGATGGCCTAGGCGACTATTTATATGCTAATCAGAGATGTCAAGAATGATAGTATGAGGAGAGCTCGGTAGGAAAATTCGGTGGAGAAAAGAGACTGAGTAGCTTGGTTTACGCGGAAGACCAATCAAACTTCAAGACAAGAAGTTTGCACCACATACGTAGGCCGCAGGCGCCCTCTCGAATAGCGAAAGGTGCCTCACCCTAGACACCTTCTCGAGTGGGTCTTAGCAGCCCAGGCATAATTAGTAAGCGTGGTGGGTTCCGCGCTCCAGATGGAGACTCAGCTGGGAGTTAAAGGGAAGAATGACAAGGAACTTTATGAATTGGAACTGTAAGTTACCTCTTTGACAGAGAGAGTGAGATGATGGTGGGGGACAGCCCCCAGTGAAATCAGAGGTGAGAGCACAAAGCAATACAGTAGGCAGACTCCAGTTTTTTGGGGAGGAGATGCTCGCGAATATCCGGGTGGACTCCTGAGGCTCGATCCCGCATTTGCGTATGCCGAGCCTCCTTCCTCATGACCTTTGTCCAGAGTGGAATGCCTCCCCGGCTCCCGGCACATGATCAGTGCATGCTCAGTCACGATATCAGTGCCTGCTCAGCCACGTGATCACTGACGGCACAGTCACGTGATCAGCGCCTCTCAGTCACGTGATCACCGGATGATAAACACGTGATCAGTGAACGACCAGCCACGTGATCACTGCATGCGCAGTCAGGTGGTCAGTTCCTGATCAGCCACCTGATCAGTGCGTGCACAGTCCCCTGATCAGCGCCTGTCAGTCACTGATCACTGCCTGATAAACACGTGATCAGTGCCCGAACAGCCACGTCATCAGTGCATGCGCAGTCACGTGATCAGTGCATGATAGCCACGTGATCAGTTCGTGTACAGTCCCATGATCAGCGCCTGTCAGTCACTGATCGTTGCCTGATAAACACGTGATCAGTGCATGATGAGCCATGTGATCAGTGCCCGATCAGCCACGTCATCAGTGCATGCGCAGTCACGTCATCAGTGCATGATAGCCACGTGATCAGTGCATGCTCAGTCACGTGATCTGGACTTGATGAGCCACGTGATCAGTGCCTGCAGAATCACGTGATCAGGGCCTGCTGAGCTGCGTGATTCCTGCCGGCTCATCTGCTTGACAATTGCCAGCTGAGCTGCGTGAGTCCTGCCTGGTCACGTGCTTGATTATTGCCAGTTGAGCAGCATGATTCGTCACTGCTGAGCTCCATGCTTATTGCCTGCTGATTGCGTGGTTCGTGTCTGCTCAGCTCTTTGAGTATTGCCTCCTGAGGTCCCTGTTCGGTCGCCACCTGCCGGGGACAAGCCCCAACAGATCCAGGGTATTCGAAGGAGAGATGGCCTAGGCGACTATTTATATTCTAATCAGAGATGTCAAGAATGATAGTATGAGGAGAGTTCAGTAGGAAAATTCGGTGGAGAAAGATACTGAGCAGCTTGGTTTACGCGGAAGACCAATCAAACTTCAAGACAAGAAGTTTGCACCACTTACGTAGGCCGCAGGTGCCCTCTCGAATAGTGAAAGGTGCCTCACCCTAGACACCTTCTCGAGTGGGTCTTAGCAGCCCAGGCATAATTAGTAAGCGTGGTGGGTTCCGCGCTCCAGATGGAGACTCAGCTGGAAGTTAAAGGGAAGAATGACAAGGAACTTTATGAATTGGAGCTGTAAGTTACCTCTTTGACAGAGAGAGCGAGATGGTGGTGGGGGACAGACCCCAGTGAAATCAGAGGTGAGAGCACAAAGCAATACAGTAGGCAGACTCTGGTTTTTTGGGGGGAGATGCTCGAGAATATCCGGGTGGATTCCTGAGGCTCGATCCCGCATTTGCGTATGCTGAGCCTCCTTCCTCATGACCTTTGTCCAGAGTGGAATGCCTCCCCGGCTCCCGGCACATGATCAGTGCATGCTCAGTCACGATATCAGTCCCTGCTCAGCCACGTGATCACTGACGGCACAGTCACGTGATCAGCGCCTCTCAGTCACGTGATCACCGGATGATAAACACGTGATCAGTGAACGACCAGCTACGTGATCACTGCATGCGCAGTCAGGTGGTCAGTTCCTGATCAGCCACCTGATCAGTGCGTGCACAGTCCCCTGATCAGCCCCTGTCAGTCACTGATCACTGCCTGATAAACACGTGATCAGTGCCCGAACAGCCACGTCATCAGTGCATTCGCAGTCACGTGATCAGTGCATGATAGCCAGGTGATCAGTGCGTGCACAGTCCCATGATCAGCGCCTGTCAGTCACTGATCATTGCCTGATAAAAACGTGATCAGTGCATGATGAGCCATATGATCACTGCCCGATCAGCCACGTCATCAGTGCATGCGCAGTCACGTCATCAGTGCATGATCAGTCACGTGACCAGTACATGGTAGTTACGTGATCATTGCCTGATCAGCCACGTGAGCAGTGCATGATAGCCACGTGATCAGTGCATGATCAGCCATGTGATCAGTTCAAGATAGCTACGTGATCAGTGCATGATCAGTCACGTGACCAGTACATGGTAGCTATGTGATCATTGCCTGATCAGCCAAGTGATCAGTTCAAGATAGCTACATGATCAGTGCATGATCAGTCACGTGATCATTGCCTGATCAGTCACGTGACCAGTGCATGGTCAGGCACGTGATCAGTGCATGATCATCCACGTGATCAGTGCATGTGGAGTCATGTAGTCAATGCATGATAGCGCCGTGATCAGTGCACTATCAGTCCCGTGATGAGTGTATGATCAGCCAAGTGATCGGTTCAAGATAGCTACGTGATCAGTGCATGAGTGCCACGTGATCACTGCATGATCAGTCACATGACAGGTGTGTGATCAGCCACGTGAACAGTGCATGTTCAGCCACGTGATGAGTGTATGATAGCCACGTAATCAGTGCATGATCAGTTACTTGAGCAGTGTATGGTCAGCCACGTGATCAGTGCATGGTGAGACACGAGAACACTGTATGATCTGCCACGTGATCAGTGCATGATATCCAAGTGATCAGTGCATGATCAGTCACGTGATCAGTGTATGATCAGCCACGTGAACAGTGCATGCTCAGTCACGTGATCAGGGCCTGCTGAGCTGCGTGATTACTGTCTGCTCATCTGCTTGACAATTGCTAGCTGTGCTGCGTAATTCCTGCCTGCTCAGCTGCTTGATTATTGCCAGCTGAGCAGCATGATTCCTCACAGGTGAGTTCCATGATTATTGCCTGCTGACTGTTTGATTCGTGCCTACTCAGCTCTTTGTTTATTGCCTCCAGAGGCACATGATCAGTGTATGATAGCAAACATGATCAGCACCATTAAGTCACGTGATCACTACAGGATAGTCATGTGATCAGTCCATGCTCAGTCACGGTATCAGTGCATGATCAGCCAAGTGATCAGTGCATGATAGCCACGTGATCATTGCATGATAGCCACGTGATCAGTGCATGATCAGTCAGGAGATCAGTGCATGATAGCTACGTGATCAGTTCATGATTAGTCACGTTATCTGTGCATGACCATGCAGGTGATCAGTGTATGATCAGCCACGTGAGTAGTGCATGATAGCCACGTGATCAGTGCATGATCAATCACGTGATCAGTGTATGATCAGCCACGTGAACAGTGCATGCTCAGTCAAGTGATCAGGGCCTGCTGAGCTGCGTGATTACTGTCTGCTCATCTGCTTGACAATTGCCAGCTGTGCTGTGTAATTCCTGCCTGCTCAGCTACTTGATTATTGCCGGCTGAGCAGCATGATTCCTCACAGCTGAGTTCCATGATTATTGCCTGCTGACTGTTTGATTCGTGCCTACTCAGCTCTTTGTTTATTGCCTCCAGAGGCACATGATCAGTGTATGATAGCAAACATGATCAGCGCATGATCAGCACCATTAAGTCACATGATCACTACATGATAGTCATGTGATCAGTCCATGCTCAGTCACGGTATCAGTGCATGATCAGCCACGTGATCAGTGCATGATATCCACGTGATCAGTGCATGATCAGTCACGTGATATGTGTGTGATCAGCCACGTGATCAGTGCATGATATCCACGTGATCAGAGAAGGATAGCCACGTGATCACTTCATGATTAGTCACGTGATCTGTACATGATCAGTCACGTGATACGTGTGTGATCAGCCACGTGATCAGTGCGTGATGAGCCACATGATCAGTGCAGGGTCAATTACATGATCAGAGCATGATCAGTCACTTGACCAGTACATGGTAGCTACGTGATCATTGCATGATCAGCCACGTGATCAGTGCATGATAGTCACGTAATCAGTGCATGATCAGTCACGTGATACGTGTGTGATCAGCCACGTGATCAGTGCATGATACAGTGCATGATAGCCACGTGATCAGTGCATGATATCCACGTGATCAGTGCATGATAGCCACGTGATCAGTGCATCAGAGCCACGTGATCAGTGCCTGATCAGTAACGTGTTCAGTACATGATCAGTCATGTAATCTGTGCATGACCAGGCAAGTGATCAGTGTATGACCAGCCAAGGGATCAGTGCATGATCAGTCACGTGATCAGTGTATGATCTGCCACGTGATCAGTGCATGATCAGCCACATGATCAGTGCATGATCAATTACGTGATCAGTGCATGATCAGTCACGTGACCAGTACATGGTAGCTAGGTGATCATTGCATGATCAGCCACGTGAGGCGTGCATGATAGCCACGAGGTCAGTGCATGATCAGTCACGTGATCAGTGCATGATCACTCACGTGAACAGTGCAGGATAAGTCACCTGATCAGTGCATGATCAATTACGTGATCAGTACATGATCACTCACGTGACCAGTACATGGTAGCTACGTGATCATTGCATGATCAGCCGCATCAGCCGTGCATGATAGCCACGTGATCAGTGCATGATCAGTTTCGGGACAGAGTATGATCCGCCACTTGATCAGTGCATGATAGCCATGTGATCACTGCATGATCTGTCACATGATCACTGTATGATCATCCACGTGATCAGTGCATGGGCAGTCATGTGATCAGTGCATGATATAGACGTGATCAGTGCATGATCAGTCTCGTGACCAGTGTATGGTCAACCACGTGATCAGTGCACGATAGCCAGGTAATGGGTGCATGATAGTCAGATGATCAGTGCATTATCAGTCACGTGATCAGTGTATGATCAGCCAAGTAATCAGTGCATGATAGCCAACTGATCAGTGGATGATCAGTCACGAGATCAGTGCATGGTCAGTCACGTGATCATTGCATCATCAGCCACGTGATCAGTGCATGATCAATTACATCATCAGTGCATGATCAGTTACGTGAGCAGTGTATGATCAGCCACGTGATCGGTGCATGGTCAGACACGTGAACAGTGTATGATCAGCCACGTGATCAGTGCATGATATCCAGGTGATCAGTCCATGATATGTCACGTGACAGGTGTGTGATCAGCCACGTGAACAGTGAATGTTCAGCCACGTGGTCAGTGCATGATACCCACGTGATCAGTGCATGGTGAGACACGTGAACAGTGTATGATCAGCCACGTGATCAGTGCATGATATCCAAGTGATCAGTGCATGATCAATCACGTGATCAGTGTATGATCAGCCACGTGAACAGTGCATGCTCAGTCACGTGATCAGGGCCTGCTGAGCTGCGTGATTACTGTCTGCTCATCTGCTTGACAATTGCCAGCTGAGCTGCACGATTCCTGCCTGTCATCTGCTTGACAATTGCCAGCTGTGCTGCATAATTCGTGCCTGCTCAGCTGCTTGATTATTGCCAGCTGAGCAGCATGATTCCTCACACCTGAGTTCCATGATTTTTGCCTGCTGACTGTTTGATTCGTGCCTACTCAGCTCTTTGTTTATTGCTTCCAGAGGCACATGATCAGTGTATGATAGCAAACATGATCAGCGCATGATCAGTCACATGATCAGCGCCATTAAGTCACGTGATCACTACATGATAGTCATGTGATCAGTCCATGCTCAGTCACGGTATCAGTGCATGATCAGCCACGTGATCAGTGCATGATCAGCCAGGTGATCAGTTCATGATAGCTATGTGATCAGTCCATGATTTGTCACGTGATCTGTGCATGACCAGGCTGGTGATCAGTGTATGATCAGCCATGTGAACAGTGCATGATAGCCTCGTGATCAGTGAACGACCAGCCACGTGATCACTGCATGCACAGTCAGGTGGTCAGTTCCTGATCAGCCACCTGATCAGTGCGTGCACAGTCCCCTGATCAGCGCCTGTCAGTCACTGATCACTACCTGATAAACACGTGATCAGTGCCCGAACAGCCACATCATCAGTGCATTCGCAGTCACGTCATCAGTGCATGATAGCCACGTGATCAGTGCATGCACAGTCCCATGATCAGCGCCTGTCAGTCACTGATCATTGCCTGATAAACACGTGATCAGTGCATGATGAGCCATGTGATCAGTGCCCGATCAGCCACGTCATCAGTGCATGCGCAGTCACGTCATCAGTGCATGATAGCTACGTGATCAGTGCATGCTCAGTCACGTGATCTGTACTTGATCAGTCACGTGATCAGTGCCGGCAGAGTCACGTGATCAGGGTCTGCTGAGCTGCGTGATTCCTGCCGGCTCATCTGCATGACAATTGCCAGCTGAGCTGCGTGATTCCTGTCGGCTCATCTGCATGACAATTGCCATCTGAGCTGCGTGATTCCTGTCGGCTCATCTGCTTGACAATTGCCAGCTGAGCTGCGTGATTCCTGCCTGGTCACGTGCTTGATTATTGCCAGTTGAGCAGCATGATTCGTCACTGCTGAGCTCCATGCTTATTGCCTGCTGATTGCGTGGTTCGTGTCTGCTCAGCTCTTTGAGTATTGCCTCCTGAGGTCCCTGTTCGGTCGCCACCTGCCGGGGACCAGCCCCAACTGATCCAGGGTATTCGAAGTAGAGATGGCCTAGGTGACTATTTATATGCTAATCAGAGATGTCAAGAATGATAGTATGAGGAGAGCTCAGTAGGAAAATTCGGTGGAGAAAAGAGACTGAGTAGCTTGGTTTACGCGGAAGACCAATCAAACTTCAAGACAAGAAGTTTGCACCACTTACGTAGGCCGCAGGTGCCCTCTCGAATAGCGAAAGGTGCCTCACCCTAGACCCCTTCTCGAGTGGGTCTTAGCAGCCCAGGCATAATTAGTAAGCGTGGTGGGTTCCGCGCTCCAGATGGAGACTCAGCAGGAAGTTAAAGGGAAGAATGACAAGGAACTTTATGAATTGGAGCTGTAAGTTAACTCTTTGACAGAGAGAGCGAGATGGTGGTGGGGGACAGCCCCCAGTGAAATCAGAGGTGAGAGCACAAAGCAATACAGTAGGCAGACTCCGGTTTTTTTGGGGGGGAGATGCTCGAGAATATCCGGGTGGACTCCTGAGGCTCGATCCCGCATTTGCGTATGCCGAGCCTCCTTCCTCATGACCTTTGTCCAGAGTGGAATGCCTCCCCGGCTCCCGGCACATGATCAGTGCATGCTCAGTCACGATATCAGTGCCTGCTCAGCCACGTGATCACTGACGGCACAGTCACGTGATCAGCGCCTCTCAGTCACGTGATCACCGGATGATAAACACGTGATCAGTGAACGACCAGCCACGTGATCACTGCATGCGCAGTCAGGTGGTCAGTTCCTGATCAGCCACCTGATCAGTGGGTGAACAGTCCCCTGATCAGCGCCTGTCAGTCACTGATCACTGCCTGATAAACACGTGATCAGTGCCCGAACAGCCACGTCATCAGTGCATGCACAGTCACGTGATCAGTGCATGATAGCCACGTGATCAGTGCGTGCACAGTCCCATGATCAGCGCCTGTCAGTCACTGATCATTGCCTGATAAACACGTGATCAGTGCATGATGAGCCATGTGATCAGTGCCCGATCAGCCACGTCATCAGTGCATGCGCAGTCACGTCATCAGTGCATGATAGCCACGTGATCAGTGCATGCTCAGTCACGTGATCTGGACTTGATCAGCCACGTGATCAGTGCCTGCAGATCACGTGACCAGGGCCTGCTGAGCTGCGTGATTCCTGCCGGCTCATCTGCGTGACAATTGCCAGCTGAGCTGCGTGATTCCTGCCTGGTCACGTGCTTGATTATTGCCAGCTGAGCAGCATGATTCGTCACTGCTGAGCTCCATGCTTATTGCCTGCTGATTGCGTGGTTCGTGTCTGCTCAGCTCTTTGAGTATTGCTTCCTGAGGTCCCTGTTCGGTCGCCACCTGCCGGGGACCAGCCCCAACTGATCCAGGGTATTCGAAGAAGAGATGGCCTAGGCGACTCTTTATATGCTAATCGGAGCTGTCAAGAATAATAGTATGAGGAGAGCTCAGTAGGAAAATTCGGTGGAGAAAAGAGACTGAGTAGCTTGGTTTACGCGGAAGACCAATCAAACTTCAAGACAAGAAGTTTGCACCACGTACGTAGGCCGCAGGTGCCCTCTCGAATAGCGAAAGGTGCCTCACACTAGACACCTTCTCGAGTGGGTCTTAGCAGCCCAGGCATAATTAGTAAGCGTGTTGGGTTCTGCGCTCCAGATGGAGACTCAGCTGGAAGTTAAAGGGAAGAATGACAAGGAACTTTATGAATTGGAGCTGTAAGTTAACTCTTTGACAGAGAGAGCGAGATGGTGGTGGGGGACAGCCCCCAGTGAAATCAGAGGTGAGAGCACAAAGCAATACAGTAGGCAGACTCCGGTTTTTTTGGGGGGAGATGCTCGAGAATATCCGGGTGGACTCCTGAGGCTCGATCCCGCATTTGCGTATGCCGAGCCTCCTTCCTCATGACCTTTGTCCAGAGTGGAATGCCTCCCCGGCTCCCGGCACATGATCAGTGCATGCTCAGTCACGATATCAGTGCCTGCTCAGCCACGTGATCACTGACGGCACAGTCACGTGATCAGCGCCTCTCAGTCACCTGATCACCGGATGATAAACACGTGATCAGTGAACGACCAGCCACGTGATCACTGCATGCGCAGTCAGGTGGTCAGTTCCTGATCAGCCACCTGATCAGTGCGTGCACAGTCCCCTGATCAGCGCCTGTCAGTCACTGATCACTGCCTGATAAACACGTGATCAGTGCCCGAACAGCCACGTCATCAGTGCATGCACAGTCACGTGATCAGTGCATGATAGCCACGTGATCAGTGCGTGCACAGTCCCATGATCAGCGCCTGTCAGTCACTGATCATTGCCTGATAAACACGTGATCAGTGCATGATGAGCCATGTGATCAGTGCCCGATCAGCCACGTCATCAGTGCATGCGCAGTCACGTCATCAGTGCATGATAGCCACGTGATCAGTGCATGCTCAGTCACGTGATCTGGACTTGATCAGCCACGTGATCAGTGCCTGCAGATCACGTGATCAGGGCCTGCTGAGCTGCGTGATTCCTGCCGGCTCATCTGCGTGACAATTGCCAGCTGAGCTGCGTGATTCCTGCCTGGTCACGTGCTTGATTATTGCCAGCTGAGCAGCATGATTCGTCACTGCTGAGCTCCATGCTTATTGCCTGCTGATTGCGTGGTTCGTGTCTGCTCAGCTCTTTGAGTATTGCTTCCTGAGGTCCCTGTTCGGTCGCCACCTGCCGGGGACCAGCCCCAACTGATCCAGGGTATTCGAAGAAGAGATGGCCTAGGCGACTCTTTATATGCTAATCGGAGATGTCAAGAATAATAGTATGAGGAGAGCTCAGTAGGAAAATTCGGTGGAGAAAAGAGACTGAGTAGCTTGGTTTACGCGGAAGACCAATCAAACTTCAAGACAAGAAGTTTGCACCACGTACGTAGGCCGCAGGTGCCCTCTCGAATAGCGAAAGGTGCCTCACACTAGACACCTTCTCGAGTGGGTCTTAGCAGCCCAGGCATAATTAGTAAGCGTGTTGGGTTCTGCGCTCCAGATGGAGACTCAGCTGGAAGTTAAAGGGAAGAATGACAAGGAACTTTATGAATTGGAGCTGTAAGTTAACTCTTTGACAGAGAGAGCGAGATGGTGGTGGGGGACAGCCCCCAGTGAAATCAGAGGTGAGAGCACAAAGCAATACAGTAGGCAGACTCCGGTTTTTTTGGGGGGAGATGCTCGAGAATATCCGGGTGGACTCCTGAGGCTCGATCCCGCATTTGCGTATGCCGAGCCTCCTTCCTCATGACCTTTGTCCAGAGTGGAATGCCTCCCCGGCTCCCGGCACATGATCAGTGCATGCTCAGTCACGATATCAGTGCCTGCTCAGCCACGTGATCACTGACGGCACAGTCACGTGATCAGCGCCTCTCAGTCAAGTGATCACCGGATGATAAACAAGTGATCAGTGAACGACCAGCCACGTGATCACTGCATGCGCAGTCAGGTGGTCAGTTCCTGATCAGCCACCTGATCAGTGCGTGCACAGTCCCCTGATCAGCGCCTGTCAGTCACTGATCACTGCCTGATAAACACGTGATCAGTGCATGATGAGCCATGTGATCAGTGCCCGAACAGCCACGTCATCATTGCATGCGCAGTCACGTCATCAGTGCATGATAGCCACGTGATCAGTGCCTGCTCAGTCACGTGATCTGGACTTGATCAGCCACGTGATCAGTGCCTGCAGAGTCACGTGATCAGGGCCTGCTGAGCTGCGTGATTCCTGCCGGCTCATCTGCATGACAATTGCCATCTGAGCTGCGTGATTCCTGTCGGCTCATCTGCTTGACAATTGCCAGCTGAGCTGCGTGATTCCTGCCTGGTCACGTGCTTGATTATTCCCAGTTGAGCAGCATGATTCGTCACTGCTGAGCTCCATGCTTATTGCCTGCTGATTGCTTGGTTCGTGTCTGCTCAGCTCTTTGAGTATTGCCTCCTGAGGACCCTGTTCGGTCGCCACCTGCCGGGGACCAGCCCCAACTGATCCAGGGTATTCGAAGGAGAGATGGCCTAGGCGACTGTTTATATGCTAATCAGAGATGTCAAGAATAATAGTATGAGGAGAGCTCAGTAGGAAATTTCGGTGGAGAAAAGAGACTGAGTAGCTTGGTTTATGCGGAAGACCAATCAAACTGCAAGACAAGAAGTTTGCACCACTTACGTAGGCCGCAGGCGCCCTCTGGAAAAGCGAAAGGTGCCTCACCCTAGACACCTTCTCGAGTGGGTCTTAGCAGCCCAGGCATAATTAGTAAGCCTGGTGGGTTCCGCGCTCCAGATGGAGACTCAGCTGGAAGTTAAAGGGAAGAATGACAAGGAACTTTATGAATTGGAGCTGTAAGTTAACTCTTTGACAGACAGAGCGAGATGGTGGTGGGGGACAGCCCCCAGTGAAATCAGAGGTGAGAGCACAAAGCAATACAGTAGGCAGACTCTGGTTTTTTTTGGGGGAGATGCTCGAGAATATCCGGGTGGACTCCTGAGGCTCGATCCCGCATTTGCGTATGCCGAGCCTCCTTCCTCATGACCTTTGTCCAGAGTGGAATGCCTCCCCGGCTCCCGGCACATGATCAGTGCATGCTCAGTCACGATATCAGTGCCTGCTCAGCCAGGTGATCACTGACGGCACAGTCACGTGATCAGCGCCTCTCAGTCACGTGATCACCGTAGGATAAACACGTGATCAGTGAACGACCAGCCAGGTGATCACTGCATGCGCGGTCAGGTGGTCAGTTCCTGATCAGCCACCTGATCAGTGCGTGCACAGTCCCCTGATCAGCGACTGTCAGTCACTGATCACTGCCTGATAAACCCGTGATCAGTGCCCGAACAGCCATGTCATCAGTGCATGCGCAGTCACGTGATCAGTGCATGATAGCCACGTGAACAGTGCGTGCACAGTCCCATGATCAGCGCCTGTCAGTCACTGATCGTTGCCTGATAAACACGTGATCAGTGCATGAGAGCCACGTGATCAGTGCATGATCAGTCACGTGATAGTTGTGTGATCAGCCACGTGAACAGTGCATGCTCAGTCACGTGATTAGGGCCTGCTGAGCTGCGTGGTTACTGTCTGCTCATCTGCTTGACAATTGCCAGCTGAGCTGCACGATTCCTGCCTGTCATCTCCTTGACAATTGCCACCTGTGCTGCGCAATTCCTGCCTGCTCATCTACTTGATTATTGCCAGCTGAGCAGCATGATTTCTCAGAGCTTAGTTCCATGATTATTGCGTGGTGACTGATTCCTGCCTGCTCAGCTCTTTGTTCATTGCCTCCAGAGGCACATGATCAGTGTATGACACCAAACATGATCAGCACATGACCAGTCACATGATCAATGCATGATAAGCCAGGTGATCAGTGCATGATTAATTACGTGATCACTGCATGATCAGTCATGTGACCAGTACATGGTAGCTGCGTGATCATTGCATGATCAGCCACGTGATCAGTGCATGATCTGTCACATGATTAGTGTATGATCATCCACATGATCAGTGCATGGGCAGTCATGTGATCAGTGCATGATTAGTCGTGATCAGTGCATTTTCAGTCTCGCGGTCAGTGCATGATAGCCACGTGATCAGTGCATGATCAGTCACCTGATGGGTGTATGATCATTCACGTGACCGGTACATGGTAGCTATATGATCAATGTATGTCCAGCAATGTGATAAGTGCATGATAGCCACGTGATCAGTGCATGATCAGCCACGTGATCAGTGCATGATCAGTCACGTGATCAGTGCATGATCAGCCACATTATCAGTCCATGATCAATTACGTCATCATTGCATGATCAGTCACGTGAACAGTACATGGTAGCTGCGTGATCAGTGTATGACCAGCCAAGTGATCAGTGCATGATAGCCACGTGATCAGTGCATGATCATTCACGTGATCTGAGCATGATCAGTCACGTGACCAGTACATGGTAGCTGCGTGATCAGTGCATGATCATTCACGTGATCAGTGCATGATCAGCCACGTCATCAGTGCATGCGCAGTCACGTCATCAGTGCATGATAGCCACGTGATCAGTGCGTGCACAGTCCCATGATCAGCGCCTGTCAGTCACTGATCATTGCCTGATAAACACGTGATCAGTGCATGATGAGCCATGTGATCAGTGCCCGATCAGCCACGTCATCAGTGCATGCGCAGTCACGTCATCAGTGCATGATAGCCAGGTGATCAGTGCATGTTCAGTCACGTGATCTGGACTTGATCAGCCACGTGATCAGTGCCTGCAGAGTCACGTGATCAGGGCCTGCTGAGCTGCGTGATTCCTGCCGGCTCATCTGCTTGACAATTGCCAGCTGAGCTGCGTGATTCCTGCCTGGTCACGTGCTTGATTATTGCCAGTTGAGCAGCATGATTCGTCACTGCTGAGCTCCATGCTTATTGCCTGCTGATTGCGTGGTTCGTGTCTGCTCAGCTCTTTGAGTATTGCCTCCTGAGGTCCCTGTTCGGTCGCCACCGGCCGGGGACCAGCCCCAACTGATCCAGGGTATTCGAAGGAGAGATGGCCTAGGCGACTATTTATATGCTAATCAGAGATGTCAAGAATGATAGTATGAGGAGAGCTCGGTAGGAAAATTTGGTGGAGAAAAGAGACTGAGTAGCTTGGTTTACGCGGAAGACCAATCAAACTTCAAGACAAGAAGTTTGCACCACTTACGTAGGCCGCAGGCGCCCTCTCGAATAGCGAAAGGTGCCTCACCCTAGACACCTTCTCGAGTGGGTCTTAGCAGCCCAGGCATAATTAGTAAGCGTGGTGGGTTCCGCGCTCCAGATGGAGACTCAGCTGGAAGTTAAAGGGAAGAATGACAAGGAACTTTATGAATTGGAGGTGTAAGTTAACACTTTGACAGAGAGAGCGAGATGGTTGTGGGGGACAGACCCCAGTGAAATCAGAGGTGAGAGCACAAAGCAATACAGTAGGCAGACTCCGGTTTTTTTGGGGGGGAGATGCTCGAGAATATCCGGGTGGACTCCTGAGGCTCGATCCCGCATTTGCGTATGCCGAGCCTCCTTCCTCATGACCTTTGTCCAGAGTGGAATGCCTCCCCGGCTCCCGGCACATGATCAGTGCATGCTCAGTCACGATATCAGTGCCTGCTCAGCCAGGTGATCACTGACGGCACAGTCACGTGATCAGCGCCTCTCAGTCACGTGATCACCGGATGATAAACACGTGATCAGTGAACGACCAGCCAGGTGATCACTGCATGCGCGGTCAGGTGGTCAGTTCCTGATCAGCCACCTGATCAGTGCGTGCACAGTCCCCTGATCAGCGCCTGTCAGTCACTGATCACTGCCTGATAAACACGTGATCAGTGCCCGAACAGCCACGTCATCAGTGCATGCACAGTCACGTCATCAGTGCATGATAGCCAAGTGATCAGTGCATGCTCAGTCACGTGATCTGGACTTGATCAGCCACGTGATCAGTGCCTGCATAGTCACGTGATCAGGGCCTGCTGAGCTGCGTGATTCCTGCCGGCTCATCTGCATGACAATTGACATCTGAGCTGCGTGATTCCTGTCGGCCCATCTGCTTGACAATTGCCAGCTGAGCTGAGTGATTCCTGTCGGCTCATCTGCTTGACAATTGCCAGCTGAGCTGCGTGATTCCTGCCTGGTCATGTGCTTGATTATTGCCAGTTGAGCAGCATGATTCGTCACTGCTGAGCTCCATGCTTATTGCCTGCTGATTGCGTGGTTCGTGTCTGCTCAGCTCTTTGAGTATTGCCTCCTGAGGTCCCTGTTCGGTCGCCACCTGCCGGGGACCAGCCCCAACTGATCCAGGGTATTCGAAGGAGAGATGGCCTAGGCGACTCTTTATATGCTAATCAGAGATGTCAAGAATAATAGTATGAGGAGAGCTCAGTAGGAAAATTCGGTGGAGAAAAGAGACTGAGTAGCTTGGTTTACGCGGAAGACCAATCAAACGTCAAGACAAGAAGTTTGCACCACTTACGTAGGCCACAGGCGCCCTCTCGAATAGCGAAAGGTGCCTCACCCTAGACACCTTCTCGAGTGGGTCTTAGCAGCCCAGGCATAATTAGTAAGCGTGGTGGGTTCCGCGCTCCAGATGGAGACTCAGCTGGAAGTTAAAGGGAAGAATGACAAGGAACTTTATGAATTGGAGCTGTAAGTTAACTCTTTGACAGAGAGAGCGAGATGGTGGTGGGGGACAGCCCCCAGTGAAATCAGAGGTGAGAGCACAAAGCAATACAGTAGGCAGACTCCGGTTTTTTGGGGGGGGAGATGCTCGAGAATATCCGGGTGGACTCCTGAGGCTCGATCCCGCATTTGCGTATGCCGAGCCTCCTTCCTCATGACCTTTGTCCAGAGTGGAATGCCTCCCCGGCTCCTGGCACATGATCAGTGCATGCTCAGTCACGATATCAGTGCCTGCTCAGCCACGTGATCACTGACGGCACAGTCACGTGATCAGCGCCTCTCAGTCACGTGATCACCGTATGATAAACACGTGATCAGTGAACGACCAGCCACGTGATCACTGCATGCGCAGTCAGGTGGTCAGTTCCTGATCAGCCACCTGATCAGTGCGTGCGCAGTCACGTGATCAGTGCATGATAGCCACGTGATCAGTGCGTGCACAGTCCCATGATCAGCGCCTGTCAGTCACTGATCATTGCCTTATAAACACGTGATAAGTGCATGATGAGCCATGTGATCAGTGCCCGATCAGCCACATCATCTGTGCATGCGCAGTCACGTCATCAGTGCATGATAGCCACGTGATCAGTGCATGCTCAGTCACGTGATCTGGACTTGATCAGCCACGTGATCAGTGCCTGCAGAATCACGTGATCAGGGCCTGCTGAGCTGCGTGATTCCTGCCGGCTCATCTGCATGACAATTGCCATCTGAGCTGCGTGATTCCTGTCGGCTCATCTGCTTGACAATTGCCAGCTGAGCTGCGTGATTCCTGCCTGGTCACGTGCTTGATTATTGCCAGTTGAGCAGCATGATTCGTCACTGCTGAGCTCCATGCTTATTGCCTGCTGATTGCGTGGTTCGTGTCTGCTCAGCTCTTTGAGTATTGCCTCCTGAGGTCCCTGTTCGGTCGCCACCTGCCGGGGACCAGCCCCAACTGATCCAGGGTATTCGAAGGAGAGATGGCCTAGGCGACTCTTTATATGCTAATCAGAGATGTCAAGAATAATAGTATGAGGAGAGCTCAGTAGGAAAATTCGGTGGAGAAAAGAGACTGAGTAGCTTGGTTTACGCGGAAGACCAATCAAACTTCAAGACAAGAAGTTTGCACCACTTACGTAGGCCGCAGGCGCCCTCTCGAATAGCGAAAGGTGCCTCACCCTAGACACCTTCTCGAGTGGGTCTTAGCAGCCCAGGCATAATTAGTAAGCGTGGTGGGTTCCGCGCTCCAGATGGAGACTCAGCTGGAAGTTAAAGGGAAGAATGACAAGGAACTTTATGAATTGCAGCTGTAAGTTAACTCTTTGACAGAGAGAGCGAGATGGTGGTGGGGGACAGCCCCCAGTGAAATCAGAGGTGAGAGCACAAAGCAATACAGTAGGCAGACTCCGGTTTTTTTGGGGGGGAGATGCTCGAGAATATCCGGCTGGACTCCTGAGGCTCGATCCCGCATTTGCGTATGCCGAGCCTCCTTCCTCATGACCTTTGTCCAGAGTGGAATGCCTCCCCGGCTCCCGGCACATGATCAGTGCATGCTCAGTCACGATATCAGTGCCTGCTCAGCCACGTGATCACTGACGGCACAGTCACGTGATCAGCGCCTCTCAGTCACGTGATCACCGTATGATAAACACGTGATCAGTGAACGACCAGCCACGTGATCACTGCATGCGCAGTCAGGTGGTCAGTTCCTGATCAGCCACCTGATCAGTGCGTGCACAGTCCCCTGATCAGCGCCTGTCAGTCACTGATCACTGCCTGATAAACACGTGATCAGTGCCCGAACAGCCACGTCATCAGTGCATGCGCAGTCACGTGATCAGTGCATGATAGCCACGTGATCAGTGCGTGCACAGTCCCATGATCAGCGCCTGTCAGTCACTGATCATTGCCTGATAAACACGTGATCAGTGCATGATGAGCCATGTGATCAGTGCCCGATCAGCCACGTCATCTGTGCATGCGCAGTCACGTCATCAGTGCATGACAGCCACGTGATCAGTGCATGCTCAGTCACGCGATCTGGACTTGATCAGCCACGTGATCAGTGCCTGCAGAGTCACGTGATCAGGGCCTGCTGAGCTGCGTGATTACTGCCGGCTCATCTGCATGACAATTGCCATCTGAGCTGCGTGATTCCAGTCGGCTCATCTGCTTGACAATTGCCAGCTGAACTGCGTGATTCCTGTCGGCTCATCTGCATGACAATTGCCATCTGAGCTGCGTGATTCCTGTCGGCTCATCTGCTTGACAATTGCCAGCTGAGCTGCGTGATTCCTGCCTGGTCACGTGCTTGATTATTGCCAGTTGAGCAGCATGATTCGTCACTGCTGAGCTCCATGCTTATTGCCTGCTGATTGCGTGGTTCGTGTCTGCTCAGCTCTTTGAGTATTGCCTCCTGAGGTCCCTGTTCGGTCGCCACCTGCCGGGGACCAGCCCCAACTGATCCAGGGTATTCGAAGGAGAGATGGCCTAGGCGACTCTTTATATGCTAATCAGAGATGTCAAGAATAATAGTATGAGGAGAGCTCAGTAGGAAAATTCGGTGGAGAAAAGAGACTGAGTAGCTTGGTTTACGCGGAAGACCAATCAAACTTCAAGACAAGAAGTTTGCACCACTTACGTAGGCCGCAGGCGCCCTCTCGAATAGCGAAAGGTGCCTCACCCTAGACACCTTCTCGAGTGGGTCTTAGCAGCCCAGGCATAATTAGTAAGCGTGGTGGGTTCCGCGCTCCAGATGGAGACTCAGCTGGAAGTTAAAGGGAAGAATGACAAGGAACTTTATGAATTGGAGCTGTAAGTTAACTCTTTGACAGAGAGAGCGAGATGGTGGTGGGGGACAGCCCCCAGTGAAATCAGAGGTGAGAGCACAAAGCAATACAGTAGGCAGACTCCGGTTTTTTTGGGGGGAGATGCTCGAGAATATCCGGGTGGACTCCTGAGGCTCGATCCCGCATTTGCGTATGCCGAGCCTCCTTCCTCATGACCTTTGTCCAGAGTGGAATGCCTCCCCGGCTCCTGGCACATGATCAGTGCATGCTCAGTCACGATATCAGTGCCTGCTCAGCCACGTGATCACTGACGGCACAGTCACGTGATCAGCGCCTCTCAGTCACGTGATCACCGTATGATAAACACGTGATCAGTGAACGACCAGCCACGTGATCACTGCATGCGCAGTCAGGTGGTCAGTTCCTGATCAGCCACCTGATCAGTGCGTGCGCAGTCACGTGATCAGTGCATGATAGCCACGTGATCAGTGCGTGCACAGTCCCATGATCAGCGCCTGTCAGTCACTGATCATTGCCTTATAAACACGTGATCAGTGCATGATGAGCCATGTGATCAGTGCCCGATCAGCCACGTCATCTGTGCATGCGCAGTCACGTCATCAGTGCATGATAGCCACGTGATCAGTGCATGCTCAGTCACGTGATCTGGACTTGATCAGCCACGTGATCAGTGCCTGCAGAATCACGTGATCAGGGCCTGCTGAGCTGCGTGATTCCTGCCGGGTCATCTGCATGACAATTGCCATCTGAGCTGCGTGATTCCTGTCGGCTCATCTGCTTGACAATTGCCAGCTGAGCTGCGTGATTCCTGCCTGGTCACGTGCTTGATTATTGCCAGTTGAGCAGCATGATTCGTCACTGCTGAGCTCCATGCTTATTGCCTGCTGATTGCGTGGTTCGTGTCTGCTCAGCTCTTTGAGTATTGCCTCCTGAGGTCCCTGTTCGGTCGCCACCTGCCGGGGACCAGCCCCAACTGATCCAGGGTATTCGAAGGAGAGATGGCCTAGGCGACTCTTTATATGCTAATCAGAGATGTCAAGAATAATAGTATGAGGAGAGCTCAGTAGGAAAATTCGGTGGAGAAAAGAGACTGAGTAGCTTGGTTTACGCGGAAGACCAATCAAACTTCAAGACAAGAAGTTTGCACCACTTACGTAGGCCGCAGGCGCCCTCTCGAATAGCGAAAGGTGCCTCACCCTAGACACCTTCTCGAGTGGGTCTTAGCAGCCCAGGCATAATTAGTAAGCGTGGTGGGTTCCGCGCTCCAGATGGAGACTCAGCTGGAAGTTAAAGGGAAGAATGACAAGGAACTTTATGAATTGGAGCTGTAAGTTAACTCTTTGACAGAGAGAGCGAGATGGTGGTGGGGGACAGCCCCCAGTGAAATCAGAGGTGAGAGCACAAAGCAATACAGTAGGCAGACTCCGGTTTTTTTGGGGGAGATGCTCGAGAATATCCGGCTGGACTCCTGAGGCTCGATCCCGCATTTGCGTATGCCGAGCCTCCTTCCTCATGACCTTTGTCCAGAGTGGAATGCCTCCCCGGCTCCCGGCACATGATCAGTGCATGCTCAGTCTCGATATCAGTGCCTGCTCAGCCACGTGATCACTGACGGCACAGTCACGTGATCAGCGCCTCTCAGTCACGTGATCACCGTATGATAAACACGTGATCAGTGAACGACCAGCCACGTGATCACTGCATGCGCGGTCAGGTGGTCAGTTCCTGATCAGCCACCTGATCAGTGCGTGCACAGTCCCCTGATCAGCGCCTGTCAGTCACTGATCACTGCCTGATAAACACGTGATCAGTGCCCGAACAGCCACGTCATCAGTGCATGCGCAGTCACGTGATCAGTGCATGATAGCCACGTGATCAGTGCGTGCACAGTCCCATGATCAGCGCCTGTCAGTCACTGATCATTGCCTGATAAACACGTGATCAGTGCATGATGAGCCATGTGATCAGTGCCCGATCAGCCACGTCATCTGTGCATGCGCAGTCACGTCATCAGTGCATGATAGCCACGTGATCAGTGCATGCTCAGTCACGCGATCTGGACTTGATCAGCCACGTGATCAGTGCCTGCAGTCACGTGATCACGTGATCAGGGCCTGCTGAGCTGCGTGATTCTGCGTGATTCCTGTCGGCTCATCTGCATGACAATTGCCATCTGAGCTGCGTGATTCCTGTCGGCTCATCTGCTTGACAATTGCCAGCTGAGCTGCGTGATTCCTGCCTGGTCACGTGCTTGATTATTGCCAGTTGAGCAGCATGATTCGTCACTGCTGAGCTCCATGCTTATTGCCTGCTGATTGCGTGGTTCGTGTCTGCTCAGCTCTTTGAGTATTGCCTCCTGAGGTCCCTGTTCGGTCGCCACCTGCCGGGGACCAGCCCCAACTGATCCAGGGTATTCGAAGGAGAGATGGCCTAGGCGACTCTTTATATGCTAATCAGAGATGTCAAGAATAATAGTATGAGGAGAGCTCAGTAGGAAAATTCGGTGGAGAAAAGAGACTGAGTAGCTTGGTTTACGCGGAAGACCAATCAAACTTCAAGACAAGAAGTTTGCACCACTTACGTAGGCCGCAGGCGCCCTCTCGAATAGCGAAAGGTGCCTCACCCTAGACACCTTCTCGAGTGGGTCTTAGCAGCCCAGGCATAATTAGTAAGCGTGGTGGGTTCCGCGCTCCAGATGGAGACTCAGCTGGAAGTTAAAGGGAAGAATGACAAGGAACTTTATGAATTGGAGCTGTAAGTTAACTCTTTGACAGAGAGAGCGAGATGGTGGTGGGGGACAGCCCCCAGTGAAATCAGAGGTGAGAGCACAAAGCAATACAGTAGGCAGACTCCGGTTTTTTTGGGGGGAGATGCTCGAGAATATCCGGCTGGACTCCTGAGGCTCGATCCCGCATTTGCGTATGCCGAGCCTCCTTCCTCATGACCTTTGTCCAGAGTGGAATGCCTCCCCGGCTCCCGGCACATGATCAGTGCATGCTCAGTCACGATATCAGTGCCTGCTCAGCCACGTGATCACTGACGGCACTGTCACGTGATCAGCGCCTCTCAGTCACGTGATCACCGTATGATAAACACGTGATCAGTGAACGACCAGCCACGTGATCACTGCATGCGCGGTCAGGTGGTCAGTTCCTGATCAGCCACCTGATCAGTGCGTGCACAGTCCCCTGATCAGCGCCTGTCAGTCACTGATCACTGCCTGATAAACACGTGATCAGTGCCCGAACAGCCACGTCATCAGTGCATGGTAGCCACGTGATCAGTGCATGATAGCCACGTGATCAGTGCGTGCACAGTCCCATGATCAGCGCCTGTCAGTCACTGATCATTGCCTGATAAACACGTGATCAGTGCATGATGAGCCATGTGATCAGTGCCCGATCAGCCACGTCATCAGTGGATGCGCAGTCACGTCATCAGTGCATGATAGCCACGTGATCAGTGCATGCTCAGTCACGTGATCTGGACTTGATCAGCCACGTGATCAGTGCCTGCAGAGTCACGTGATCAGGGCCTGCTGAGCTGCGTGATTCCTGCCGGCTCATCTGCATGACAATTGCCATCTGAGCTGCGTGATTCCAGTCGGCTCATCTGCTTGACAATTGCCAGCTGAGCTGCGTGATTCCTGCATCTGGTGCCACTGAGCTGCTTGATTCCTGTCGGCTCATCTGCTTGACAATTGCCAGCTGCGTGATTCCTGCCTGGTTACGTGCTTGATTATTGCCAGTTGAGCAGCATGATTCGTCACTGCTGAGCTCCATGCTTATTGCCTGCTGATTGCGTGGTTCGTGTCTGCTCAGCTCTTTGAGTATTGCCTCCTGAGGTCCCTGTTCGGTCGCCACCTGCCGGGGACCAGCCCCAACTGATCCAGGGTATTCGAAGGAGAGATGGCCTAGGCGACTCTTTATATGCTAATCAGAGATGTCAAGAATAATAGTATGAGGAGAGCTCAGTAGGAAAATTCGGTGGAGAAAAGAGACTGAGTAGCTTGGTTTACGCGGAAGACCAATCAAACTTCAAGACAAGAAGTTTGCACCACTTACGTAGGCCGCAGGCGCCCTCTCGAATAGCGAAAGGTGCCTCACCCTAGACACCTTCTCGAGTGGGTCTTAGCAGCCCAGGCATAATTAGTAAGCGTGGTGGGTTCCGCGCTCCAGATGGAGACTCAGCTGGAAGTTAAAGGGAAGAATGACAAGGAACTTTATGAATTGGAGCTGTAAGTTAACTCTTTGACAGAGAGAGCGAGATGGTGGTGGGGGACAGCCCCCAGTGAAATCAGAGGTGAGAGCACAAAGCAATACAGTAGGCAGACTCCGGTTTTTTGGGGGGAGATGCTCGAGAATATCCGGGTGGACTCCTGAGGCTCGATCCCGCATTTGCGTATGCCGAGCCTCCTTCCTCATGACCTTTGTCCAGAGTGGAATGCCTCCCCGGCTCCTGGCACATGATCAGTGCATGCTCAGTCACGATATCAGTGCCTGCTCAGCCACGTGATCACTGACGGCACAGTCACGTGATCAGCGCCTCTCAGTCACGTGATCACCGTATGATAAACACGTGATCAGTGAACGACCAGCCACGTGATCACTGCATGCGCGGTCAGGTGGTCAGTTCCTGATCAGCCACCTGATCAGTGCGTGCACAGTCCCCTGATCAGCGCCTGTCAGTCACTGATCACTGCCTGATAAACACGTGATCAGTGCCCAAACAGCCACGTCATCAGTGCATGAGCAGTCACGTGATCAGTGCATGATAGCCACGTGATCAGTGCGTGCACAGTCCCATGATCAGCGCCTGTCAGTCACTGATCATTGCCTTATAAACACGTGATCAGTGCATGATGAGCCATGTGATCAGTGCCCGATCAGCCACGTCATCTGTGCATGCGCAGTCACGTCATCAGTGCATGATAGCCACGTGATCAGTGCATGCTCAGTCACGTGATCTGGACTTGATCAGCCACGTGATCAGTGCCTGCAGAGTCACGTGTTCAGGGCCTGCTGAGCTGCGTGATTCCTGCCGGGTCATCTGCATGACAATTGCCATCTGAGCTGCGTGATTCCTGTCGGCTCATCTGCTTGACAATTGCCAGCTGAGCTGCGTGATTCCTGCCTGGTCACGTGCTTGATTATTGCCAGTTGAGCAGCATGATTCGTCACTGCTGAGCTCCATGCTTATTGCCTGCTGATTGCATGGTTCGTGTCTGCTCAGCTCTTTGAGAATTGCCTCCTGAGGTCCCTGTTCGGTCGCCACCTGCTGGGGACCAGCCCCAACTGATCCAGGGTATTCGAAGGAGAGATGGCCTAGGCGACTCTTTATATGCTAATCAGAGATGTCAAGAATAATAGTATGAGAAGAGCTCAGTAGGAAAATTCGGTGAAGAAATGAGACTGAGTAGCTTGGTTTACGCGGAAGACCAATCAAACTTCAAGACAAGAAGTTTGCACCACTTACGTAGGCCGCAGGCGCCCTCTCGAATAGCGAAAGGTGCCTCACCCTAGACACCTTCTCGAGTGGGTCTTAGCAGCCCAGGCATAATTAGTAAGCGTGGTGGGTTCCGCGCTCCAGATGGAGACTCAGCTGGAAGTTAAAGGGAAGAATGACAAGGAACTTTATGAATTGGAGCTGTAAGTTAACTCTTTGACAGAGAGAGCGAGATGGTGGTGGGGGACAGCCCCCAGTGAAATCAGAGGTGAGAGCACAAAGCAATACAGTAGGCAGACTCCGGTTTTTTTTGGGGGAGATGCTCGAGAATATCCGGGTGGACTCCTGAGGCTCGATCCCGCATTTGCGTATGCCGAGCCTCCTTCCTCATGACCTTTGTCCAGAGTGGAATGCCTCCCCGGCTCCCGGCACATGATCAGTGCATGCTCAGTCACGATATCAGTGCCTGCTCAGCCACGTGATCACTGACGGCACTGTCACGTGATCAGCGCCGCTCAGTCACGTGATCACCGTATGATAAACACGTGATCAGTGAACGACCAGCCACGTGATCACTGCATGCGCGGTCAGGTGGTCAGTTCCTGATCAGCCACCTGATCAGTGCGTGCACAGTCCCCTGATCAGCGCCTGTCAGTCACTGATCACTGCCTGATAAACACGTGATCAGTGCCCGAACAGCCACGTCATCAGTGCATGCGCAGTCACGTGATCAGTGCATGATAGCCACGTGATCAGTGCGTGCACAGTCCCATGATCAGCACCTGTCAGTCACTGATCATTGCCTGATAAACACGTGATCAGTGCATGATGAGCCATGTGATCAGTGCTCGATCAGCCACGTCATCAGTGCATGCGCAGTCACGTCATCAGTGCATGGTAGCCACGTGATCAGTGCATGCTCAGTCACGTGATCTGGACTTGATCAGCCACGTGATCAGTGCCTGCAGAGTCACGTGATCAGGGCCTGCTGAGCTGCGTGATTCCTGCCGGCTCATCTGCATGACAATTGCCATCTGAGCTGCGTGATTCCTGTCGGCTCATCTGCTTGACAATTGCCAGCTGAGCTGCGTGATTCCTGCCTGGTCACGTGCTTGATTATTGCCAGTTGAGCAGCATGATTCGTCACTGCTGAGCTCCATGCTTATTGCCTGCTGATTGCGTGGTTCGTGTCTGCTCAGCTCTTTGAGTATTGCCTCCTGAGGTCCCTGTTCGGTCGCCACCTGCCGGGGACCAGCCCCAACTGATCCAGGGTATTCGAAGGAGAGATGGCCTAGGCGACTCTTTATATGCTAATCAGAGATGTCAAGAATAATAGTATGAGGAGAGCTCAGTAGGAAAATTCGGTGGAGAAAAGAGACTGAGTAGCTTGGTTTACGCGGAAGACCAATCAAACTTCAAGACAAGAAGTTTGCACCACTTACGTAGGCCGCAGGCGCCCTCTCGAATAGCGAAAGGTGCCTCACCCTAGACACCTTCTCGAGTGGGTCTTAGCAGCCCAGGCATAATTAGTAAGCGTGGTGGGTTCCGCGCTCCAGATGGAGACTCAGCTGGAAGTTAAAGGGAAGAATGACAAGGAACTTTATGAATTGGAGCTGTAAGTTAACTCTTTGACAGAGAGAGCGAGATGGTGGTGGGGGACAGCCCCCAGTGAAATCAGAGGTGAGAGCACAAAGCAATACAGTAGGCAGACTCCGGTTTTTTTGGGGGGAGATGCTCGAGAATATCCGGGTGGACTCCTGAGGCTCGATCCCGCATTTGCGTATGCCGAGCCTCCTTCCTCATGACCTTTGTCCAGAGTGGAATGCCTCCCCGGCTCCCGGCACATGATCAGTGCATGCTCAGTCACGATATCAGTGCCTGCTCAGCCACGTGATCACTGACGGCACTGTCACGTGATCAGCGCCTCTCAGTCACGTGATCACCGTATGATAAACACGTGATCAGTGAACAACCAGCCACGTGATCACTGCATGCGCGGTCAGGTGGTCAGTTCCTGATCAGCCACCTGATCAGTGCGTGCACAGTCCCCTGATCATCGCCTGTCAGTCACTGATCACTGCCTGATAAACACGTGATCAGTGCCCGAACAGCCACGTCATCAGTGCATGCGCAGTCACGTGATCAGTGCATGATAGCCACGTGATCAGTGCGTGCACAGTCCCATGATCAGCACCTGTCAGTCACTGATCATTGCCTGATAAACACGTGATCAGTGCATGATGAGCCATGTGACCAGTGCCCGATCAGCCACGTCATCAGTGGATGCGCAGTCACGTCATCAGTGCATGATAGCCACGTGATCAGTGCATGCTCAGTCACGTGATCTGGACTTGATCAGCCACGTGATCAGTGCCTGCAGAGTCACGTGATCAGAGCCTGCTGAGCTGCGTGATTCCTGCCGGGTCATCTGTATGACAATTGCCATCTGAGCTGCGTGCTTCCTGTCGGCTCATCTGCTTGACAATTGCCAGCTGAGCTGCGTGATTCCTGCCTGGTCACGTGCTTGATTATTGCCAGTTGAGCAGCATGATTCGTCACTGCTGAGCTCCATGCTTATTGCCTGCTGATTGCGTGGTTCGTGTCTGCTCAGCTCTTTCAGTATTGCCTCCTGAGGTCCCTGTTCGGTCGCCACCTGCCGGGGACCAGCCCCAACTGATCCAGGGTATTCGAAGGAGAGATGGCCTAGGCGACTCTTTATATGCTAATCAGAGATGTCAAGAATAATAGTATGAGGAGAGCTCAGTAGGAAAATTCGGTGGAGAAAAGAGACTGAGTAGCTTGGTTTACGCGGAAGACCAATCAAACTTCAAGACAAGAAGTTTGCACCACTTACGTAGGCCGCAGGCGCCCTCTCGAATAGCGAAAGGTGCCTCACCCTAGACACCTTCTCGAGTGGGTCTTAGCAGCCCAGGCATAATTAGTAAGCGTGGTGGGTTCCGCGCTCCAGATGGAGACTCAGCTGGAAGTTAAAGGGAAGAATGACAAGGAACTTTATGAATTGGAGCTGTAAGTTAACTCTTTGACAGAGAGAGCGAGATGGTGGTGGGGGACAGCCCCCAGTGAAATCAGAGGTGAGAGCACAAAGCAATACAGTAGGCAGACTCCGGTTTTTTTGGGGGGGGAGATGCTCGAGAATATCCGGGTGGACTCCTGAGGCTCGATCCCGCATTTGCGTATGCCGAGCCTCCTTCCTCATGACCTTTGTCCAGAGTGGAATGCCTCCCCGGCTCCCGGCACATGATCAGTGCATGCTCAGTCACGATATCAGTGCCTGCTCAGCCACGTGATCACTGACGGCACAGTCACGTGATCAGCGCCTCTCAGTCACGTGATCACTGTATGATAAACACGTGATCAGTGAACGACCAGCCAGGTGATCTCTGCATGCGCGGTCAGGTGGTCAGTTCCTGATCAGCCACCTGATCAGTGCGTGCACAGTCCCCTGATCAGCGCCTGTCAGTCACTGATCACTGCCTGATAAACACGTGATCAGTGCCCGAACAGCCACGTCATCAGTGCATGCGCAGTCACGTGATCAGTGCATGATAGCCACGTGATCAGTGCGTGCACAGTCCCATGATCAGCGCCTGTCAGTCACTGATCATTGCCTTATAAACACGTGATCAGTGCATGATGAGCCATGTGATCAGTGCCCGATCACCCACGTCATCTGTGCATGCGCAGTCACGTCATCAGTGCATGATAGCCACGTGATCAGTGCATGCTCAGTCACGTGATCTGGACTTGATCAGCCACGTGATCAGTGCCTGCAGAGTCACGTGATCAGGGCCTGCTGAGCTGCGTGATTCCTGCCGGCTCATCTGCATGACAATTGCCAGCTGAGCTGCGTGATTCCTGTCGGCTCATCTGCTTGACAATTGCCAGCTGAGCTGCGTGATTCCTGCCTGGTCACGTGCTTGATTATTGCCAGTTGAGCAGCATGATTCGTCACTGCTGAGCTCCATGCTTATTGCCTGCTGATTGCGTGGTTCGTGTCTGCTCAGCTCTTTGAGTATTGCCTCCTGAGGTCCCTGTTCGGTCGCCACCTGCTGGGGACCAGCCCCAACTGATCCAGGGTATTCGAAGGAGAGATGGCCTAGGCGACTCTTTATATGCTAATCAGAGATGTCAAGAATAATAGTATGAGGAGAGCTCAGTAGGAAAATTCGGTGGAGAAAAGAGACTGAGTAGCTTGGTTTACGCGGAAGACCAATCAAACTTCAAGACAAGAAGTTTGCACCACTTATGTAGGCCGCAGGCGCCCTCTCGAATAGCGAAAGGTGCCTCACCCTAGACACCTTCTCGAGTGGGTCTTAGCAGCCCAGGCATAATTAGTAAGCGTGGTGGGTTCCGCGCTCCAGATGGAGACTCAGCTGGAAGTTAAAGGGAAGAATGACAAGGAACTTTATGAATTGGAGCTGTAAGTTAACTCTTTGACAGAGAGAGCGAGATGGTGGTGGGGGACAGCCCCCAGTGAAATCAGAGGTGAGAGCACAAAGCAATGCAGTGGGCAGACTCCGGTTTTTTTTTGGGGGGAGATGCTCGAGAATATCCGGGTGGACTCCTGAGGCTCGATCCCGCATTTGCGTATGCCGAGCCTCCTTCCTCATGACCTTTGTCCAGAGTGGAATGCCTCCCCGGCTCCCGGCACATGATCAGTGCATGCTCAGTCACGATATCAGTGCCTGCTCAGCCACGTGATCACTGACGGCACAGTCACGTGATCAGCGCCTCTCAGTAACGTGATCACCGTATGATAAACATGTGATCAGTGAACGACCAGCCACGTGATCACTGCATGCGCGGTCAGGTGGTCAGTTCCTGATCAGCCACCTGATCAGTGCGTGCACAGTCCCCTGATCAGCGCCTGTCAGTCACTGATCACTGCCTGATAAACACGTGATCAGTGCCCGAACAGCCACGTCATCAGTGCATGCGCAGTCACGTGATCAGTGCATGATAGCCACGTGATCAGTGCGTGCACAGTCCCATGATCAGCGCCTGTCAGTCACTGATCATTGCCTGATAAACACGTGATCAGTGCATGATGAGCCATGTGATCAGTGCCCGATCAGCCAGGTCATCAGTGCATGCGCAGTCACGTCATCAGTGCATGATAGCCACGTGATCAGTGCATGCTCAGTCACGTGATCTGGACTTGATCAGCCACGTGATCAGTGCCTGCAGAGTCACGTGATCAGGGCCTGCTGAGCTGCGTGATTCCTGCCGGCTCATCTGCATGACAATTGCCAGCTGAGCTGCGTGATTCCTGTCGGCTCATCTGCTTGACAATTGCCAGCTGAGCTGCGTGATTCCTGCCTGGTCACGTGCTTGATTATTGCCAGTTGAGCAGCATGATTCGTCACTGCTGAGCTCCATGCTTATTGCCTGCTGATTGCGTGGTTCGTGTCTGCTCAGCTCTTTGAGTATTGCCTCCTGAGGTCCCTGTTCGGTCGCCACCTGCCGGGGACCAGCCCCAACTGATCCAGGGTATTCGAAGGAGAGATGGCCTAGGCGACTCTTTATATGCTAATCAGAGATGTCAAGAATAATAGTATGAGGAGAGCTCAGTAGGAAAATTCGGTGGAGAAAAGAGACTGAGTAGCTTGGTTTACGCGGAAGACCAATCAAACTTCAAGACAAGAAGTTTGCACCACTTACGTAGGCCGCAGGCGCCCTCTCGAATAGCGAAAGGTGCCTCACCCTAGACACCTTCTCGAGTGGGTCTTAGCAGCCCAGGCATAATTAGTAAGCGTGGTGGGTTCCGCGCTCCAGATGGAGACTCAGCTGGAAGTTAAAGGGAAGAATGACAAGGAACTTTATGAATTGGAGCTGTAAGTTAACTCTTTGACAGAGAGAGCGAGATGGTGGTGGGGGACAGCCCCCAGTGAAATCAGAGGTGAGAGCACAAAGCAATACAGTAGGCAGACTCTTTTTTTTTGGGGGGGGGAGATGCTCGAGAATATCCGGGTGGACTCCTGAGGCTCGATCCCGCATTTGCGTATGCCGAGCCTCCTTCCTCATGACCTTTGTCCAGAGTGGAATGCCTCCCCGGCTCCCGGCACATGATCAGTGCATGCTCAGTCACGATATCAGTGCCTGCTCAGCCACGTGATCACTGACGGCACAGTCACGTGATCAGCGCCTCTCAGTCATGTGATCACCGTATGATAAACACGTGATCAGTGAACGACCAGCCACGTGATCACTGCATGCGCGGTCAGGTGGTCAGTTCCTGATCAGCCACCTGATCAGTGCGTGCACAGTCCCCTGATCAGCGCCTGTCAGTCACTGATCACTGCCTGATAAACACGTGATCAGTGCCCGAACAGCCACGTCATCTGTGCATGCGCAGTCACGTCATCAGTGCATGATAGCCACGTGATCAGTGCATGCTCAGTCACGTGATCTGGACTTGATCAGCCACGTGATCAGTGCCTGCAGATTCACGTGATCAGAGCCTGCTGAGCTGCGTGATTCCTGCCGGCTCATCTGCATGACAATTGCCAGCTGAGCTGCGTGATTCCTGTCGGCTAATCTGCTTGACAATTGCCAGCTGAGCTGCGTGATTCCTGCCTGGTCACGTGCTTGATTATTGCCAGTTGAGCAGCATGATTCGTCACTGCTGAGCTCCATGCTTATTGCCTGCTGATTGCGTGGTTCGTGTCTGCTCAGCTCTTTGAGTATTGCCTCCTGAGGTCCCTGTTCGGTCGCCACCTGCCGGGGACCAGCCCCAACTGATCCAGGGTATTCGAAGGAGAGATGGCCTTGGCGACTCTTTATATGCTAATCAGAGATGTCAAGAATAATAGTATGAGGAGAGCTCAGTAGGAAAATTCGGTGGAGAAAAGAGACTGAGTAGCTTGGTTTACGCGGAAGACCAATCAAACTTCAAGACAAGAAGTTTGCACCACTTACGTAGGCCGCAGGCGCCCTCTCGAATAGCGAAAGGTGCCTCACCCTAGACACCTTCTCGAGTGGGTCTTAGCAGCCCAGGCATAATTAGTAAGCGTGGTGGGTTCCCCGCTCCAGATGGAGACTCAGCTGGAAGTTAAAGGGAAGAATGACAAGGAACTTTATGAATTGGAGCTGTAAGTTAACTCTTTGACAGAGAGAGCGAGATGGTGGTGGGGGACAGCCCCCAGTGAAATCAGAGGTGAGAGCACAAAGCAATAGAGTAGGCAGACTCCTTTTTTTTGGGGGGGGAGATGCTCGAGAATATCCGGGTGGACTCCTGAGGCTCGATCCCGCATTTGCGTATGCCGAGCCTCCTTCCTCATGACCTTTGTCCAGAGTGGAATGCCTCCCCGGCTCCCGGCAGATGATCAGTGCATGCTCAGTCACGATATCAGTGCCTGCTCAGCCACGTGATCACTGACGGCACAGTCACGTGATCAGCGCCTCTCAGTCACGTGATCACCGTATGATAAACACGTGATCAGTGAACGACCAGCCACCTGATCACTGCATGCGCGGTCAGGTGGTCAGTTCCTGATCAGCCACCTGATCAGTGCGTGCACAGTCCCCTGATCAGCGCCTGTCAGTCACTGATCACTGCCTGATAAACACGTGATCAGTGCCCGAACAGCCACGTCATCAGTGCATGCGCAGTCACGTGATCAGTGCATGATAGCCACGTGATCAGTGCGTGCACAGTCCCATGATCAGCGCCTGTCAGTCACTGATCATTGCCTTATAAACACGTGATCAGTGCATGATGAGCCATGTGATCAGTGCCGGATCAGCCACGTCATCTGTGCATGCGCAGTCACGTCATCAGTGCATGATAGCCACGTGATCAGTGCATGCTCAGTCACGTGATCTGGACTTGATCAGCCACGTGATCAGTGCCTGCAGAGTCACGTGATCAGGGCCTGCTGAGCTGCGTGATTCCTGCCGGCTCATCTGCATGACAATTGCCATCTGAGCTGCGTGATTCCTGTCGGCTCATCTGCTTGACAATTGCCAGCTGAGCTGCGTGATTCCTGCCTGGTCACGTGCTTGATTATTGCCAGTTGAGCAGCATGATTCGTCACTGCTGAGCTCCATGCTTATTGCCTGCTGAATTAGTGGTTCGTGTCTGCTCAGCTCTTTGAGTATTGCCTCCTGAGGTCCCTGTTCGGTCGCCACCTGCCGGGGACCAGCCCCAACTGATCCAGGGTATTCGAAGGAGAGATGGCCTTGGCGACTCTTTATATGCTAATCAGAGATGTCAAGAATAATAGTATGAGGAGAGCTCAGTAGGAAAATTCGGTGGAGAAAAGAGACTGAGTAGCTTGGTTTACGCGGAAGACCAATCAAACTTCAAGACAAGAAGTTGCACCACTTACGTAGGCCGCAGGCGCCCTCTCGAATAGCGAAAGGTGCCTCACCCTAGACACCTTCACGAGTGGGTCTTAGCAGCCCAGGCATAATTAGTAAGCGTGGTGAGTTCCGCGCTCCAGATGGAGACTCAGCTGGAAGTTAAAGGGAAGAATGACAAGGAACTTTATGAATTGGAGCTGTAAGTTAACTCTTTGACAGAGAGAGCGAGATGGTGGTGGGGGACAGCCCCCAGTGAAATCAGAGGTGAGAGCACAAAGCAATACAGTAGGCAGACTCCTTTTTTTGGGGGGGGGAGATGCTCGAGAATATCCGGGTGGACTCCTGAGGCTCGATCCCGCATTTGCGTATGCCGAGCCTCCTTCCTCATGACCTTTGTCCAGAGTGGAATGCCTCCCCGGCTCCCGGCACATGATCAGTGCATGCTCAGTCACGATATCAGTGCCTGCTCAGCCACGTGATCACTGACGGCACAGTCACGTGATCAGCGCCTCTCAGTCACGTGATCACCGTATGATAAACACGTGATCAGTGAACGACCAGCCACGTGATCACTGCATGCGCGGTCAGGTGGTCAGTTCCTGATCAGCCACCTGATCAGTGCGTGCAAAGTCCCCTGATCAGCGCCTGTCAGTCACTGATCACTGCCTGATAAACACGTGATCAGTGCCCAAACAGCCACGTCATCAGTGCATGCGCAGTCTCGTGATCAGTGCATGATAGCCACGTGATCAGTGCGTGCACAGTCCCATGATCAGCGCCTGTCAGTCACTGATCATTGCCTTATAAACACGTGATCAGTGCATGATGAGCCATGTGATCAGTGCCCGATCAGCCACGTCATCTGTGCATGCGCAGTCACGTCATCAGTGCATGATAGCCACGTGATCAGTGCATGCTCAGTCACGTGATCTGGACTTGATCAGCCACGTGATCAGTGCCTGCAGAGTCACGTGATCAGGGCCTGCTGAGCTGCGTGATTCCTGCCGGGTCATCTGCATGACAATTGCCAGCTGAGCTGCGTGATTCCTGTCGGCTCATCTGCTTGACAATTGCCAGCTGAGCTGCGTGATTCCTGCCTGGTCACGTGCTTGATTATTGCCAGTTGAGCAGCATGATTCGTCACTGCTGAGCTCCATGCTTATTGCCTGCTGATTGCGTGGTTCGTGTCTGCTCAGCTCTTTGAGTATTGCCTCCTGAGGTCCCTGTTCGGTCGCCACCTGCCGGGGACCAGCCCCAACTGATCCAGGGTATTCGAAGGAGAGATGGCCTAGGCGACTCTTTATATGCTAATCAGAGATGTCAAGAATAATAGTATGAGGAGAGCTCAGTAGGAAAATTCGGTGGAGAAAAGAGACTGAGTAGCTTGGTTTACGCGGAAGACCAATCAAACTTCAAGACAAGAAGTTTGCACCACTTACGTAGGCCGCAGGCGCCCTCTCGAATAGCGAAAGGTGCCTCACCCTAGACACCTTCTCGAGTGGGTCTTAGCAGCCCAGGCATAATTAGTAAGCGTGGTGGGTTCCGCGCTCCAGATGGAGACTCAGCTGGAAGTTAAAGGGAAGAATGACAAGGAACTTTATGAATTGGAGCTGTAAGTTAACTCTTTGACAGAGAGAGCGAGATGGTGGTGGGGGACAGCCCCCAGTGAAATCAGAGGTGAGAGCACAAAGCAATACAGTAGGCAGACTCCGTTTTTTTGGGGGGGGAGATGCTCGAGAATATCCGGGTGGACTCCTGAGGCTCGATCCCGCATTTGCGTATGCCGAGCCTCCTTCCTCATGACCTTTGTCCAGAGTGGAATGCCTCCCCGGCTCCCGGCACATGATCAGTGCATGCTCAGTCACGATATCAGTGCCTGCTCAGCCACGTGATCACTGACGGCACAGTCACGTGATCAGCGCCTCTCAGTCACGTGATCACCGTATGATAAACACGTGATCAGTGAACGACCAGCCACGTGATCACTGCATGCGCGGTCAGGGGGTCAGTTCCTGATCAGCCACCTGATCAGTGCGTGCACAGTCCCCTGATCAGCGCCTGTCAGTCACTGATCACTGCCTGATAAACACGTGATCAGTGCCCGAACAGCCACGTCATCAGTGCATGCGCAGTCACGTGATCAGTGCATGATAGCCACGTGATCAGTGCGTGCACAGTCCCATGATCAGCGCCTGTCAGTCACTGATCATTGCCTTATAAACACGTGATCAGTGCATGATGAGCCATGTGATCAGTGCCCGATCAGCCACGTCATCAGTGCATGCGCAGTCACGTCATCAGTGCATGATAGCCACGTGATCAGTGCATGCTCAGTCACGTGATCTGGACTTGATCAGCCACGTGATCAGTGCCTGCAGAGTCACGTGATCAGGGCCTGCTGAGCTGCGTGATTCCTGCCGGCTCATCTGCATGACAATTGCCAGCTGAGCTGCGTGCTTCCTGTCGGCTCATCTGCTTGACAATTGCCAGCTGAGCTGCGTGATTCCTGCCTGGTCACGTGCTTGATTATTGCCAGTTGAGCAGCATGATTCGTCACTGCTGAGCTCCATGCTTATTGCCTGCTGATTGCGTGGTTCGTGTCTGCTCAGCTCTTTGAGTATTGCCTCCTGAGGTCCCTGTTCGGTCGCCACCTGCCGGGGACCAGCCCCAACTGATCCAGGGTATTCGAAGGAGAGATGGCCTAGGCGACTCTTTATATGCTAATCAGAGATGTCAAGAATAATAGTATGAGGAGAGCTCAGTAGGAAAATTCGGTGGAGAAAAGAGACTGAGTAGCTTGGTTTACGCGGAAGACCAATCAAACTTCAAGACAAGAAGTTTGCACCACTTACGTAGGCCGCAGGCGCCCTCTCGAATAGCGAAAGGTGCCTCACCCTAGACACCTTCTCGAGTGGGTCTTAGCAGCCCAGGCATAATTAGTAAGCGTGGTCGGTTCCGCGCTCCAGATGGAGACTCAGCTGGAAGTTAAAGGGAAGAATGACAAGGAACTTTATGAATTGGAGCTGTAAGTTAACTCTTTGACAGAGAGAGCGAGATGGTGGTGGGGGACAGCCCCCAGTGAAATCAGAGGTGAGAGCACAAAGCAATACAGTAGGCAGACTCCGGTTTTTTGGGGGGAGATGCTCGAGAATATCCGGGTGGACTCCTGAGGCTCGATCCCGCATTTGCGTATGCCGAGCCTCCTTCCTCATGACCTTTGTCCAGAGTGGAATGCCTCCCCGGCTCCCGGCACATGATCAGTGCATGCTCAGTCACGATATCAGTGCCTGCTCAGCCACGTGATCACTGACGGCACAGTCACGTGATCAGCGCCTCTCAGTCACGTGATCACCGTATGATAAACACGTGATCAGTGAACGACCAGCCACGTGATCACTGCATGCGCGGTCAGGTGGTCAGTTCCTGATCAGCCACCTGATCAGTGAGTGCACAGTCCCCTGATCAGCGCCTGTCAGTCACTGATCACTGCCTGATAAACACGTGATCAGTGCCCGAACAGCCACGTCATCAGTGCATGCGCAGTCACGTGATCAGTGCATGATAGCCACGTGATCAGTGCGTGCACAGTCCCATGATCAGCGCCTGTCAGTCACGGATCATTGCCTGATAGATACGTGATCAGTGCATGATGAGCCATGTGATCAGTGCCCGATCAGCCACGTCATCAGTGGATGCGCAGTCACGTCATCAGTGCATGATAGCCACGTGATCAGTGCATGCTCAGTCACGTGATCTGGACTTGATCAGCCACGTGATCAGTGCCTGCAGAGTCACGTGATCAGGGCCTGCTGAGCTGCGTGATTCCTGCCGGCTCATCTGCATGACAATTGCCAGCTGAGCTGCGTGATTCCTGTCGGCTCATCTGCTTGACAATTGCCAGCTGAGCTGCGTGATTCCTGCCTGGTCACGTGCTTGATTATTGCCAGTTGAGCAGCATGATTCGTCACTGCTGAGCTCCATGCTTATTGCCTGCTGATTGCGTGGTTCGTGTCTGCTCAGCTCTTTGAGTATTGCCTCCTGAGGTCCCTGTTCGGTCGCCACCTGCCGGGGACCAGCCCCAACTGATCCAGGGTATTCGAAGGAGAGATGGCCTAGGCGACTCTTTATATGCTAATCAGAGATGTCAAGAATAATAGTATGAGGAGAGCTCAGTAGGAAAATTCGGTGGAGAAAAGAGACTGAGTAGCTTGGTTTACGCAGAAGACCAATCAAACTACAAGACAAGAAGTTTGCACCACTTACGTAGGCCGCAGGCGCCCTCTCGAATAGCGAAAGGTGCCTCACCCTAGACACCTTCTCGAGTGGGTCTTAGCAGCCCAGGCATAATTAGTAAGCTTGGTGGGTTCCGCGGTCCAGATGGAGACTCAGCTGGAAGTTAAAGGGAAGAATGACAAGGAACTTTATGAATTGGAGCTGTAAGTTAACTCTTTGACAGAGAGAGCGAGATGGTGGTGGGGGACAGCCCCCAGTGAAATCAGAGGTGAGAGCACAAAGCAATACAGTAGGCAGACTCCGGTTTTTCTGGGGGGGGAGATGCTCGAGAATATCCGGGTGGACTCCTGAGGCTCGATCCCGCATTTCCGTATGCCGAGCCTCCTTCCTCATGACCTTTGTCCAGAGTGGAATGCCTCCCCGGCTCCCGGCACATGATCAGTGCATGCTCAGTCACGATATCAGTGCCTGCTCAGCCACGTGATCACTGACGGCACAGTCACGTGATCAGCGCCTCTCAGTCACGTGATCACCGTATGATAAACACGTGATCAGTGAACGACCAGCCACGTGATCACTGCATGCGCGGTCAGGTGGTCAGTTCCTGATCAGCCACCTGATCAGTGCGTGCACAGTCCCCTGATCAGCGCCTGTCAGTCACTGATCACTGCCTGATAAACACGTGATCAGTGCCCGAACAGCCACGTCATCAGTGCATGCGCAGTCACGTGATCAGTGCATGATAGCCACGTGATCAGTGCGTGCACAGTCCCATGATCAGCGCCTGTCAGTCACTGATCATTGCCTGATAAACACGTGATCAGTGCATGATGAGCCATGTGATCAGTGCCCGATCAGCCACGTCATCAGTGCATGCGCAGTCACGTCATCAGTGCATGATAGCCACGTGATCAGTGCATGCTCAGTCACGTGATCTGGACTTGATCAGCCACGTGATCAGTGCCTGCAGAGTCACGTGATCAGGGCCTGCTGAGCTGCGTGATTCCTGCCGGCTCATCTGCATGACAATTGCCAGCTGAGCTGCGTGATTCCTGTCGGCTCATCTGCTTGACAATTGCCAGCTGAGCTGCGTGATTCCTGCCTGGTCACGTGCTTGATTATTGCCAGTTGAGCAGCATGATTCGTCACTGCTGAGCTCCATGCTTATTGCCTGCTGATTGCGTGGTTCGTGTCTGCTCAGCTCTTTGAGTATTGCCTCCTGAGGTCCCTGTTCGGTCGCCACCTGCCGGGGACCAGCCCCAACTGATCCAGGGTATTCGAAGGAGAGATGGCCTAGGCGACTATTTATATGCTAATCAGAGATGTCAAGAATAATAGTATGAGGAGAGCTCAGTAGGAAAATTCGGTGGAGAAAAGAGACTGAGTAGCTTGGTTTACGCGGAAGACCAATCAAACTTCAAGACAAGAAGTTTGCACCACTTACGTAGGCCGCAGGCGCCCTCTCGAATAGCGAAAGGTGCCTCACCCTAGACACCTTCTCGAGTGGGTCTTAGCAGCCCAGGCATAATTAGTAAGCGTGGTGGGTTCCGCGCTCCAGATGGAGACTCAGCTGGAAGTTAAAGGGAAGAATGACAAGGAACTTTATGAATTGGAGCTGTAAGTTAACTCTTTGACAGAGAGAGCGAGATGGTGGTGGGGGACAGCCCCCAGTGAAATCAGAGGTGAGAGCACAAAGCAATACAGTAGGCAGACTCCGGTTTTTTTGGGGGGAGATGCTCGAGAATATCCGGGTGGACTCCTGAGGCTCGATCCCGCATTTGCGTATGCCGAGCCTCCTTCCTCATGACCTTTGTCCAGAGTGGAATGCCTCCCCGGCTCCCGGCACATGATCAGTGCATGCTCAGTCACGATATCAGTGCCTGCTCAGCCACGTGATCACTGACGGCACAGTCACGTGATCAGCGCCTCTCAGTCACGTGATCACCGTATGATAAACACGTGATCAGTGAACGACCAGCCACGTGATCACTGCATGCGCGGTCAGGTGGTCAGTTCCTGATCAGCCACCTGATCAGTGCGTGCACAGTCCCCTGATCAGCGCCTGTCAGTCACTGATCACTGCCTGATAAACACGTGATCAGTGCCCGAACAGCCACGTCATCAGTGCATGCGCAGTCACGTGATCAGTGCATGATAGCCACGTGATCAGTGCGTGCACAGTCCCATGATCAGCGCCTGTCAGTCACTGATCATTGCCTGATAAACACGTGATCAGTGCATGATGAGCCATGTGATCAGTGCCCGATCAGCCACGTCATCAGTGCATGCGCAGTCACGTCATCAGTGCATGATAGCCACGTGATCAGTGCATGCTCAGTCACGTGATCTGGACTTGATCAGCCACGTGATCAGTGCCTGCAGAGTCACGTGATCAGGGCCTGCTGAGCTGCGTGATTCCTGCCGGCTCATCTGCATGACAATTGCCAGCTGAGCTGCGTGATTCCTGTCGGCTCATCTGCTTGACAATTGCCAGCTGAGCTGCGTGATTCCTGCCTGGTCACGTGCTTGATTATTGCCAGTTGAGCAGCATGATTCGTCACTGCTGAGCTCCATGCTTATTGCCTGCTGATTGCGTGGTTCGTGTCTGCTCAGCTCTTTGAGTATTGCCTCCTGAGGTCCCTGTTCGGTCGCCACCTGCCGGGGACCAGCCCCAACTGATCCAGGGTATTCGAAGGAGAGATGGCCTAGGCGACTATTTATATGCTAATCAGAGATGTCAAGAATAATAGTATGAGGAGAGCTCAGTAGGAAAATTCGGTGGAGAAAAGAGACTGAGTAGCTTGGTTTACGCGGAAGACCAATCAAACTTCAAGACAAGAAGTTTGCACCACTTACGTAGGCCGCAGGCGCCCTCTCGAATAGCGAAAGGTGCCTCACCCTAGACACCTTCTCGAGTGGGTCTTAGCAGCCCAGGCATAATTAGTAAGCGTGGTGGGTTCCGCGCTCCAGATGGAGACTCAGCTGGAAGTTAAAGGGAAGAATGACAAGGAACTTTATGAATTGGAGCTGTAAGTTAACTCTTTGACAGAGAGAGCGAGATGGTGGTGGGGGACAGCCCCCAGTGAAATCAGAGGTGAGAGCACAAAGCAATACAGTAGGCAGACTCCGGTTTTTTTGGGGGGAGATGCTCGAGAATATCCGGGTGGACTCCTGAGGCTCGATCCCGCATTTGCGTATGCCGAGCCTCCTTCCTCATGACCTTTGTCCAGAGTGGAATGCCTCCCCGGCTCCCGGCACATGATCAGTGCATGCTCAGTCACGATATCAGTGCCTGCTCAGCCACGTGATCACTGACGGCACAGTCACGTGATCAGCGCCTCTCAGTCACGTGATCACCGTATGATAAACACGTGATCAGTGAACGACCAGCCACGTGATCACTGCATGCGCGGTCAGGTGGTCAGTTCCTGATCAGCCACCTGATCAGTGCGTGCACAGTCCCCTGATCAGCGCCTGTCAGTCACTGATCACTGCCTGATAAACACGTGATCAGTGCCCGAACAGCCACGTCATCAGTGCATGCGCAGTCACGTGATCAGTGCATGATAGCCACGTGATCAGTGCGTGCACAGTCCCATGATCAGCGCCTGTCAGTCACTGATCATTGCCTGATAAACACGTGATCAGTGCATGATGAGCCATGTGATCAGTGCCCGATCAGCCACGTCATCAGTGCATGCGCAGTCACGTCATCAGTGCATGATAGCCACGTGATCAGTGCATGCTCAGTCACGTGATCTGGACTTGATCAGCCACGTGATCAGTGCCTGCAGAGTCACGTGATCAGGGCCTGCTGAGCTGCGTGATTCCTGCCGGCTCATCTGCATGACAATTGCCAGCTGAGCTGCGTGATTCCTGTCGGCTCATCTGCTTGACAATTGCCAGCTGAGCTGCGTGATTCCTGCCTGGTCACGTGCTTGATTATTGCCAGTTGAGCAGCATGATTCGTCACTGCTGAGCTCCATGCTTATTGCCTGCTGATTGCGTGGTTCGTGTCTGCTCAGCTCTTTGAGTATTGCCTCCTGAGGTCCCTGTTCGGTCGCCACCTGCCGGGGACCAGCCCCAACTGATCCAGGGTATTCGAAGGAGAGATGGCCTAGGCGACTATTTATATGCTAATCAGAGATGTCAAGAATAATAGTATGAGGAGAGCTCAGTAGGAAAATTCGGTGGAGAAAAGAGACTGAGTAGCTTGGTTTACGCGGAAGACCAATCAAACTTCAAGACAAGAAGTTTGCACCACTTACGTAGGCCGCAGGCGCCCTCTCGAATAGCGAAAGGTGCCTCACCCTAGACACCTTCTCGAGTGGGTCTTAGCAGCCCAGGCATAATTAGTAAGCGTGGTGGGTTCCGCGCTCCAGATGGAGACTCAGCTGGAAGTTAAAGGGAAGAATGACAAGGAACTTTATGAATTGGAGCTGTAAGTTAACTCTTTGACAGAGAGAGCGAGATGGTGGTGGGGGACAGCCCCCAGTGAAATCAGAGGTGAGAGCACAAAGCAATACAGTAGGCAGACTCCGGTTTTTTTGGGGGGAGATGCTCGAGAATATCCGGGTGGACTCCTGAGGCTCGATCCCGCATTTGCGTATGCCGAGCCTCCTTCCTCATGACCTTTGTCCAGAGTGGAATGCCTCCCCGGCTCCCGGCACATGATCAGTGCATGCTCAGTCACGATATCAGTGCCTGCTCAGCCACGTGATCACTGACGGCACAGTCACGTGATCAGCGCCTCTCAGTCACGTGATCACCGTATGATAAACACGTGATCAGTGAACGACCAGCCACGTGATCACTGCATGCGCGGTCAGGTGGTCAGTTCCTGATCAGCCACCTGATCAGTGCGTGCACAGTCCCCTGATCAGCGCCTGTCAGTCACTGATCACTGCCTGATAAACACGTGATCAGTGCCCGAACAGCCACGTCATCAGTGCATGCGCAGTCACGTGATCAGTGCATGATAGCCACGTGATCAGTGCGTGCACAGTCCCATGATCAGCGCCTGTCAGTCACTGATCATTGCCTGATAAACACGTGATCAGTGCATGATGAGCCATGTGATCAGTGCCCGATCAGCCACGTCATCAGTGCATGCGCAGTCACGTCATCAGTGCATGATAGCCACGTGATCAGTGCATGCTCAGTCACGTGATCTGGACTTGATCAGCCACGTGATCAGTGCCTGCAGAGTCACGTGATCAGGGCCTGCTGAGCTGCGTGATTCCTGCCGGCTCATCTGCATGACAATTGCCAGCTGAGCTGCGTGATTCCTGTCGGCTCATCTGCTTGACAATTGCCAGCTGAGCTGCGTGATTCCTGCCTGGTCACGTGCTTGATTATTGCCAGTTGAGCAGCATGATTCGTCACTGCTGAGCTCCATGCTTATTGCCTGCTGATTGCGTGGTTCGTGTCTGCTCAGCTCTTTGAGTATTGCCTCCTGAGGTCCCTGTTCGGTCGCCACCTGCCGGGGACCAGCCCCAACTGATCCAGGGTATTCGAAGGAGAGATGGCCTAGGCGACTATTTATATGCTAATCAGAGATGTCAAGAATAATAGTATGAGGAGAGCTCAGTAGGAAAATTCGGTGGAGAAAAGAGACTGAGTAGCTTGGTTTACGCGGAAGACCAATCAAACTTCAAGACAAGAAGTTTGCACCACTTACGTAGGCCGCAGGCGCCCTCTCGAATAGCGAAAGGTGCCTCACCCTAGACACCTTCTCGAGTGGGTCTTAGCAGCCCAGGCATAATTAGTAAGCGTGGTGGGTTCCGCGCTCCAGATGGAGACTCAGCTGGAAGTTAAAGGGAAGAATGACAAGGAACTTTATGAATTGGAGCTGTAAGTTAACTCTTTGACAGAGAGAGCGAGATGGTGGTGGGGGACAGCCCCCAGTGAAATCAGAGGTGAGAGCACAAAGCAATACAGTAGGCAGACTCCGGTTTTTTTGGGGGGAGATGCTCGAGAATATCCGGGTGGACTCCTGAGGCTCGATCCCGCATTTGCGTATGCCGAGCCTCCTTCCTCATGACCTTTGTCCAGAGTGGAATGCCTCCCCGGCTCCCGGCACATGATCAGTGCATGCTCAGTCACGATATCAGTGCCTGCTCAGCCACGTGATCACTGACGGCACAGTCACGTGATCAGCGCCTCTCAGTCACGTGATCACCGTATGATAAACACGTGATCAGTGAACGACCAGCCACGTGATCACTGCATGCGCGGTCAGGTGGTCAGTTCCTGATCAGCCACCTGATCAGTGCGTGCACAGTCCCCTGATCAGCGCCTGTCAGTCACTGATCACTGCCTGATAAACACGTGATCAGTGCCCATGTGATCAATCAGCCACGTCATCAGTGCATGCGCAGTCACGTCATCAGTGCATGATAGCCACGTGATCAGTGCATGCTCAGTCACGTGATCTGGACTTGATCAGCCACGTGATCAGTGCCTGCAGAGTCACGTGATCAGGGCCTGCTGAGCTGCGTGATTCCTGCCGGCTCATCTGCATGACAATTGCCAGCTGAGCTGCGTGATTCCTGTCGGCTCATCTGCTTGACAATTGCCAGCTGAGCTGCGTGATTCCTGCCTGGTCACGTGCTTGATTATTGCCAGTTGAGCAGCATGATTCGTCACTGCTGAGCTCCATGCTTATTGCCTGCTGATTGCGTGGTTCGTGTCTGCTCAGCTCTTTGAGTATTGCCTCCTGAGGTCCCTGTTCGGTCGCCACCTGCCGGGGACCAGCCCCAACTGATCCAGGGTATTCGAAGGAGAGATGGCCTAGGCGACTATTTATATGCTAATCAGAGATGTCAAGAATAATAGTATGAGGAGAGCTCAGTAGGAAAATTCGGTGGAGAAAAGAGACTGAGTAGCTTGGTTTACGCGGAAGACCAATCAAACTTCAAGACAAGAAGTTTGCACCACTTACGTAGGCCGCAGGCGCCCTCTCGAATAGCGAAAGGTGCCTCACCCTAGACACCTTCTCGAGTGGGTCTTAGCAGCCCAGGCATAATTAGTAAGCGTGGTGGGTTCCGCGCTCCAGATGGAGACTCAGCTGGAAGTTAAAGGGAAGAATGACAAGGAACTTTATGAATTGGAGCTGTAAGTTAACTCTTTGACAGAGAGAGCGAGATGGTGGTGGGGGACAGCCCCCAGTGAAATCAGAGGTGAGAGCACAAAGCAATACAGTAGGCAGACTCCTTTTTTGGGGGGAGATGCTCGAGAATATCCGGGTGGACTCCTGAGGCTCGATCCCGCATTTGCGTATGCCGAGCCTCCTTCCTCATGACCTTTGTCCAGAGTGGAATGCCTCCCCGGCTCCCGGCACATGATCAGTGCATGCTCAGTCACGATATCAGTGCCTGCTCAGCCACGTGATCACTGACGGCACAGTCACGTGATCAGCGCCTCTCAGTCACGTGATCACCGTATGATAAACACGTGATCAGTGAACGACCAGCCACGTGATCACTGCATGCGCGGTCAGGTGGTCAGTTCCTGATCAGCCACCTGATCAGTGCGTGCACAGTCCCCTGATCAGCGCCTGTCAGTCACTGATCACTGCCTGATAAACACGTGATCAGTGCCCGAACAGCCACGTCATCAGTGCATGCGCAGTCACGTGATCAGTGCATGATAGCCACGTGATCAGTGCGTGCACAGTCCCATGATCAGCGCCTGTCAGTCACTGATCATTGCCTGATAAACACGTGATCAGTGCATGATGAGCCATGTGATCAGTGCCCGATCAGCCACGTCATCAGTGCATGCGCAGTCACGTCATCAGTGCATGATAGCCACGTGATCAGTGCATGCTCAGTCACGTGATCTGGACTTGATCAGCCACGTGATCAGTGCCTGCAGAGTCACGTGATCAGGGCCTGCTGAGCTGCGTGATTCCTGCCGGCTCATCTGCATGACAATTGCCAGCTGAGCTGCGTGATTCCTGTCGGCTCATCTGCTTGACAATTGCCAGCTGAGCTGCGTGATTCCTGCCTGGTCACGTGCTTGATTATTGCCAGTTGAGCAGCATGATTCGTCACTGCTGAGCTCCATGCTTATTGCCTGCTGATTGCGTGGTTCGTGTCTGCTCAGCTCTTTGAGTATTGCCTCCTGAGGTCCCTGTTCGGTCGCCACCTGCCGGGGACCAGCCCCAACTGATCCAGGGTATTCGAAGGAGAGATGGCCTAGGCGACTATTTATATGCTAATCAGAGATGTCAAGAATAATAGTATGAGGAGAGCTCAGTAGGAAAATTCGGTGGAGAAAAGAGACTGAGTAGCTTGGTTTACGCGGAAGACCAATCAAACTTCAAGACAAGAAGTTTGCACCACTTACGTAGGCCGCAGGCGCCCTCTCGAATAGCGAAAGGTGCCTCACCCTAGACACCTTCTCGAGTGGGTCTTAGCAGCCCAGGCATAATTAGTAAGCGTGGTGGGTTCCGCGCTCCAGATGGAGACTCAGCTGGAAGTTAAAGGGAAGAATGACAAGGAACTTTATGAATTGGAGCTGTAAGTTAACTCTTTGACAGAGAGAGCGAGATGGTGGTGGGGGACAGCCCCCAGTGAAATCAGAGGTGAGAGCACAAAGCAATACAGTAGGCAGACTCCGGTTTTTTTGGGGGGAGATGCTCGAGAATATCCGGGTGGACTCCTGAGGCTCGATCCCGCATTTGCGTATGCCGAGCCTCCTTCCTCATGACCTTTGTCCAGAGTGGAATGCCTCCCCGGCTCCCGGCACATGATCAGTGCATGCTCAGTCACGATATCAGTGCCTGCTCAGCCACGTGATCACTGACGGCACAGTCACGTGATCAGCGCCTCTCAGTCACGTGATCACCGTATGATAAACACGTGATCAGTGAACGACCAGCCACGTGATCACTGCATGCGCGGTCAGGTGGTCAGTTCCTGATCAGCCACCTGATCAGTGCGTGCACAGTCCCCTGATCAGCGCCTGTCAGTCACTGATCACTGCCTGATAAACACGTGATCAGTGCCCGAACAGCCACGTCATCAGTGCATGCGCAGTCACGTGATCAGTGCATGATAGCCACGTGATCAGTGCGTGCACAGTCCCATGATCAGCGCCTGTCAGTCACTGATCATTGCCTGATAAACACGTGATCAGTGCATGATGAGCCATGTGATCAGTGCCCGATCAGCCACGTCATCAGTGCATGCGCAGTCACGTCATCAGTGCATGATAGCCACGTGATCAGTGCATGCTCAGTCACGTGATCTGGACTTGATCAGCCACGTGATCAGTGCCTGCAGAGTCACGTGATCAGGGCCTGCTGAGCTGCGTGATTCCTGCCGGCTCATCTGCATGACAATTGCCAGCTGAGCTGCGTGATTCCTGTCGGCTCATCTGCTTGACAATTGCCAGCTGAGCTGCGTGATTCCTGCCTGGTCACGTGCTTGATTATTGCCAGTTGAGCAGCATGATTCGTCACTGCTGAGCTCCATGCTTATTGCCTGCTGATTGCGTGGTTCGTGTCTGCTCAGCTCTTTGAGTATTGCCTCCTGAGGTCCCTGTTCGGTCGCCACCTGCCGGGGACCAGCCCCAACTGATCCAGGGTATTCGAAGGAGAGATGGCCTAGGCGACTATTTATATGCTAATCAGAGATGTCAAGAATAATAGTATGAGGAGAGCTCAGTAGGAAAATTCGGTGGAGAAAAGAGACTGAGTAGCTTGGTTTACGCGGAAGACCAATCAAACTTCAAGACAAGAAGTTTGCACCACTTACGTAGGCCGCAGGCGCCCTCTCGAATAGCGAAAGGTGCCTCACCCTAGACACCTTCTCGAGTGGGTCTTAGCAGCCCAGGCATAATTAGTAAGCGTGGTGGGTTCCGCGCTCCAGATGGAGACTCAGCTGGAAGTTAAAGGGAAGAATGACAAGGAACTTTATGAATTGGAGCTGTAAGTTAACTCTTTGACAGAGAGAGCGAGATGGTGGTGGGGGACAGCCCCCAGTGAAATCAGAGGTGAGAGCACAAAGCAATACAGTAGGCAGACTCCGGTTTTTTTGGGGGGAGATGCTCGAGAATATCCGGGTGGACTCCTGAGGCTCGATCCCGCATTTGCGTATGCCGAGCCTCCTTCCTCATGACCTTTGTCCAGAGTGGAATGCCTCCCCGGCTCCCGGCACATGATCAGTGCATGCTCAGTCACGATATCAGTGCCTGCTCAGCCACGTGATCACTGACGGCACAGTCACGTGATCAGCGCCTCTCAGTCACGTGATCACCGTATGATAAACACGTGATCAGTGAACGACCAGCCACGTGATCACTGCATGCGCGGTCAGGTGGTCAGTTCCTGATCAGCCACCTGATCAGTGCGTGCACAGTCCCCTGATCAGCGCCTGTCAGTCACTGATCACTGCCTGATAAACACGTGATCAGTGCCCGAACAGCCACGTCATCAGTGCATGCGCAGTCACGTGATCAGTGCATGATAGCCACGTGATCAGTGCGTGCACAGTCCCATGATCAGCGCCTGTCAGTCACTGATCATTGCCTGATAAACACGTGATCAGTGCATGATGAGCCATGTGATCAGTGCCCGATCAGCCACGTCATCAGTGCATGCGCAGTCACGTCATCAGTGCATGATAGCCACGTGATCAGTGCATGCTCAGTCACGTGATCTGGACTTGATCAGCCACGTGATCAGTGCCTGCAGAGTCACGTGATCAGGGCCTGCTGAGCTGCGTGATTCCTGCCGGCTCATCTGCATGACAATTGCCAGCTGAGCTGCGTGATTCCTGTCGGCTCATCTGCTTGACAATTGCCAGCTGAGCTGCGTGATTCCTGCCTGGTCACGTGCTTGATTATTGCCAGTTGAGCAGCATGATTCGTCACTGCTGAGCTCCATGCTTATTGCCTGCTGATTGCGTGGTTCGTGTCTGCTCAGCTCTTTGAGTATTGCCTCCTGAGGTCCCTGTTCGGTCGCCACCTGCCGGGGACCAGCCCCAACTGATCCAGGGTATTCGAAGGAGAGATGGCCTAGGCGACTATTTATATGCTAATCAGAGATGTCAAGAATAATAGTATGAGGAGAGCTCAGTAGGAAAATTCGGTGGAGAAAAGAGACTGAGTAGCTTGGTTTACGCGGAAGACCAATCAAACTTCAAGACAAGAAGTTTGCACCACTTACGTAGGCCGCAGGCGCCCTCTCGAATAGCGAAAGGTGCCTCACCCTAGACACCTTCTCGAGTGGGTCTTAGCAGCCCAGGCATAATTAGTAAGCGTGGTGGGTTCCGCGCTCCAGATGGAGACTCAGCTGGAAGTTAAAGGGAAGAATGACAAGGAACTTTATGAATTGGAGCTGTAAGTTAACTCTTTGACAGAGAGAGCGAGATGGTGGTGGGGGACAGCCCCCAGTGAAATCAGAGGTGAGAGCACAAAGCAATACAGTAGGCAGACTCCGGTTTTTTTGGGGGGAGATGCTCGAGAATATCCGGGTGGACTCCTGAGGCTCGATCCCGCATTTGCGTATGCCGAGCCTCCTTCCTCATGACCTTTGTCCAGAGTGGAATGCCTCCCCGGCTCCCGGCACATGATCAGTGCATGCTCAGTCACGATATCAGTGCCTGCTCAGCCACGTGATCACTGACGGCACAGTCACGTGATCAGCGCCTCTCAGTCACGTGATCACCGTATGATAAACACGTGATCAGTGAACGACCAGCCACGTGATCACTGCATGCGCGGTCAGGTGGTCAGTTCCTGATCAGCCACCTGATCAGTGCGTGCACAGTCCCCTGATCAGCGCCTGTCAGTCACTGATCACTGCCTGATAAACACGTGATCAGTGCCCGAACAGCCACGTCATCAGTGCATGCGCAGTCACGTGATCAGTGCATGATAGCCACGTGATCAGTGCGTGCACAGTCCCATGATCAGCGCCTGTCAGTCACTGATCATTGCCTGATAAACACGTGATCAGTGCATGATGAGCCATGTGATCAGTGCCCGATCAGCCACGTCATCAGTGCATGCGCAGTCACGTCATCAGTGCATGATAGCCACGTGATCAGTGCATGCTCAGTCACGTGATCTGGACTTGATCAGCCACGTGATCAGTGCCTGCAGAGTCACGTGATCAGGGCCTGCTGAGCTGCGTGATTCCTGCCGGCTCATCTGCATGACAATTGCCAGCTGAGCTGCGTGATTCCTGTCGGCTCATCTGCTTGACAATTGCCAGCTGAGCTGCGTGATTCCTGCCTGGTCACGTGCTTGATTATTGCCAGTTGAGCAGCATGATTCGTCACTGCTGAGCTCCATGCTTATTGCCTGCTGATTGCGTGGTTCGTGTCTGCTCAGCTCTTTGAGTATTGCCTCCTGAGGTCCCTGTTCGGTCGCCACCTGCCGGGGACCAGCCCCAACTGATCCAGGGTATTCGAAGGAGAGATGGCCTAGGCGACTATTTATATGCTAATCAGAGATGTCAAGAATAATAGTATGAGGAGAGCTCAGTAGGAAAATTCGGTGGAGAAAAGAGACTGAGTAGCTTGGTTTACGCGGAAGACCAATCAAACTTCAAGACAAGAAGTTTGCACCACTTACGTAGGCCGCAGGCGCCCTCTCGAATAGCGAAAGGTGCCTCACCCTAGACACCTTCTCGAGTGGGTCTTAGCAGCCCAGGCATAATTAGTAAGCGTGGTGGGTTCCGCGCTCCAGATGGAGACTCAGCTGGAAGTTAAAGGGAAGAATGACAAGGAACTTTATGAATTGGAGCTGTAAGTTAACTCTTTGACAGAGAGAGCGAGATGGTGGTGGGGGACAGCCCCCAGTGAAATCAGAGGTGAGAGCACAAAGCAATACAGTAGGCAGACTCCGGTTTTTTTGGGGGGAGATGCTCGAGAATATCCGGGTGGACTCCTGAGGCTCGATCCCGCATTTGCGTATGCCGAGCCTCCTTCCTCATGACCTTTGTCCAGAGTGGAATGCCTCCCCGGCTCCCGGCACATGATCAGTGCATGCTCAGTCACGATATCAGTGCCTGCTCAGCCACGTGATCACTGACGGCACAGTCACGTGATCAGCGCCTCTCAGTCACGTGATCACCGTATGATAAACACGTGATCAGTGAACGACCAGCCACGTGATCACTGCATGCGCGGTCAGGTGGTCAGTTCCTGATCAGCCACCTGATCAGTGCGTGCACAGTCCCCTGATCAGCGCCTGTCAGTCACTGATCACTGCCTGATAAACACGTGATCAGTGCCCGAACAGCCACGTCATCAGTGCATGCGCAGTCACGTGATCAGTGCATGATAGCCACGTGATCAGTGCGTGCACAGTCCCATGATCAGCGCCTGTCAGTCACTGATCATTGCCTGATAAACACGTGATCAGTGCATGATGAGCCATGTGATCAGTGCCCGATCAGCCACGTCATCAGTGCATGCGCAGTCACGTCATCAGTGCATGATAGCCACGTGATCAGTGCATGCTCAGTCACGTGATCTGGACTTGATCAGCCACGTGATCAGTGCCTGCAGAGTCACGTGATCAGGGCCTGCTGAGCTGCGTGATTCCTGCCGGCTCATCTGCATGACAATTGCCAGCTGAGCTGCGTGATTCCTGTCGGCTCATCTGCTTGACAATTGCCAGCTGAGCTGCGTGATTCCTGCCTGGTCACGTGCTTGATTATTGCCAGTTGAGCAGCATGATTCGTCACTGCTGAGCTCCATGCTTATTGCCTGCTGATTGCGTGGTTCGTGTCTGCTCAGCTCTTTGAGTATTGCCTCCTGAGGTCCCTGTTCGGTCGCCACCTGCCGGGGACCAGCCCCAACTGATCCAGGGTATTCGAAGGAGAGATGGCCTAGGCGACTATTTATATGCTAATCAGAGATGTCAAGAATAATAGTATGAGGAGAGCTCAGTAGGAAAATTCGGTGGAGAAAAGAGACTGAGTAGCTTGGTTTACGCGGAAGACCAATCAAACTTCAAGACAAGAAGTTTGCACCACTTACGTAGGCCGCAGGCGCCCTCTCGAATAGCGAAAGGTGCCTCACCCTAGACACCTTCTCGAGTGGGTCTTAGCAGCCCAGGCATAATTAGTAAGCGTGGTGGGTTCCGCGCTCCAGATGGAGACTCAGCTGGAAGTTAAAGGGAAGAATGACAAGGAACTTTATGAATTGGAGCTGTAAGTTAACTCTTTGACAGAGAGAGCGAGATGGTGGTGGGGGACAGCCCCCAGTGAAATCAGAGGTGAGAGCACAAAGCAATACAGTAGGCAGACTCCTTTTTTGGGGGGAGATGCTCGAGAATATCCGGGTGGACTCCTGAGGCTCGATCCCGCATTTGCGTATGCCGAGCCTCCTTCCTCATGACCTTTGTCCAGAGTGGAATGCCTCCCCGGCTCCCGGCACATGATCAGTGCATGCTCAGTCACGATATCAGTGCCTGCTCAGCCACGTGATCACTGACGGCACAGTCACGTGATCAGCGCCTCTCAGTCACGTGATCACCGTATGATAAACACGTGATCAGTGAACGACCAGCCACGTGATCACTGCATGCGCGGTCAGGTGGTCAGTTCCTGATCAGCCACCTGATCAGTGCGTGCACAGTCCCCTGATCAGCGCCTGTCAGTCACTGATCACTGCCTGATAAACACGTGATCAGTGCCCGAACAGCCACGTCATCAGTGCATGCGCAGTCACGTGATCAGTGCATGATAGCCACGTGATCAGTGCGTGCACAGTCCCATGATCAGCGCCTGTCAGTCACTGATCATTGCCTGATAAACACGTGATCAGTGCATGATGAGCCATGTGATCAGTGCCCGATCAGCCACGTCATCAGTGCATGCGCAGTCACGTCATCAGTGCATGATAGCCACGTGATCAGTGCATGCTCAGTCACGTGATCTGGACTTGATCAGCCACGTGATCAGTGCCTGCAGAGTCACGTGATCAGGGCCTGCTGAGCTGCGTGATTCCTGCCGGCTCATCTGCATGACAATTGCCAGCTGAGCTGCGTGATTCCTGTCGGCTCATCTGCTTGACAATTGCCAGCTGAGCTGCGTGATTCCTGCCTGGTCACGTGCTTGATTATTGCCAGTTGAGCAGCATGATTCGTCACTGCTGAGCTCCATGCTTATTGCCTGCTGATTGCGTGGTTCGTGTCTGCTCAGCTCTTTGAGTATTGCCTCCTGAGGTCCCTGTTCGGTCGCCACCTGCCGGGGACCAGCCCCAACTGATCCAGGGTATTCGAAGGAGAGATGGCCTAGGCGACTATTTATATGCTAATCAGAGATGTCAAGAATAATAGTATGAGGAGAGCTCAGTAGGAAAATTCGGTGGAGAAAAGAGACTGAGTAGCTTGGTTTACGCGGAAGACCAATCAAACTTCAAGACAAGAAGTTTGCACCACTTACGTAGGCCGCAGGCGCCCTCTCGAATAGCGAAAGGTGCCTCACCCTAGACACCTTCTCGAGTGGGTCTTAGCAGCCCAGGCATAATTAGTAAGCGTGGTGGGTTCCGCGCTCCAGATGGAGACTCAGCTGGAAGTTAAAGGGAAGAATGACAAGGAACTTTATGAATTGGAGCTGTAAGTTAACTCTTTGACAGAGAGAGCGAGATGGTGGTGGGGGACAGCCCCCAGTGAAATCAGAGGTGAGAGCACAAAGCAATACAGTAGGCAGACTCCGGTTTTTTGGGGGGAGATGCTCGAGAATATCCGGGTGGACTCCTGAGGCTCGATCCCGCATTTGCGTATGCCGAGCCTCCTTCCTCATGACCTTTGTCCAGAGTGGAATGCCTCCCCGGCTCCCGGCACATGATCAGTGCATGCTCAGTCACGATATCAGTGCCTGCTCAGCCACGTGATCACTGACGGCACAGTCACGTGATCAGCGCCTCTCAGTCACGTGATCACCGTATGATAAACACGTGATCAGTGAACGACCAGCCACGTGATCACTGCATGCGCGGTCAGGTGGTCAGTTCCTGATCAGCCACCTGATCAGTGCGTGCACAGTCCCCTGATCAGCGCCTGTCAGTCACTGATCACTGCCTGATAAACACGTGATCAGTGCCCGAACAGCCACGTCATCAGTGCATGCGCAGTCACGTGATCAGTGCATGATAGCCACGTGATCAGTGCGTGCACAGTCCCATGATCAGCGCCTGTCAGTCACTGATCATTGCCTGATAAACACGTGATCAGTGCATGATGAGCCATGTGATCAGTGCCCGATCAGCCACGTCATCAGTGCATGCGCAGTCACGTCATCAGTGCATGATAGCCACGTGATCAGTGCATGCTCAGTCACGTGATCTGGACTTGATCAGCCACGTGATCAGTGCCTGCAGAGTCACGTGATCAGGGCCTGCTGAGCTGCGTGATTCCTGCCGGCTCATCTGCATGACAATTGCCAGCTGAGCTGCGTGATTCCTGTCGGCTCATCTGCTTGACAATTGCCAGCTGAGCTGCGTGATTCCTGCCTGGTCACGTGCTTGATTATTGCCAGTTGAGCAGCATGATTCGTCACTGCTGAGCTCCATGCTTATTGCCTGCTGATTGCGTGGTTCGTGTCTGCTCAGCTCTTTGAGTATTGCCTCCTGAGGTCCCTGTTCGGTCGCCACCTGCCGGGGACCAGCCCCAACTGATCCAGGGTATTCGAAGGAGAGATGGCCTAGGCGACTATTTATATGCTAATCAGAGATGTCAAGAATAATAGTATGAGGAGAGCTCAGTAGGAAAATTCGGTGGAGAAAAGAGACTGAGTAGCTTGGTTTACGCGGAAGACCAATCAAACTTCAAGACAAGAAGTTTGCACCACTTACGTAGGCCGCAGGCGCCCTCTCGAATAGCGAAAGGTGCCTCACCCTAGACACCTTCTCGAGTGGGTCTTAGCAGCCCAGGCATAATTAGTAAGCGTGGTGGGTTCCGCGCTCCAGATGGAGACTCAGCTGGAAGTTAAAGGGAAGAATGACAAGGAACTTTATGAATTGGAGCTGTAAGTTAACTCTTTGACAGAGAGAGCGAGATGGTGGTGGGGGACAGCCCCCAGTGAAATCAGAGGTGAGAGCACAAAGCAATACAGTAGGCAGACTCCGGTTTTTTTGGGGGGAGATGCTCGAGAATATCCGGGTGGACTCCTGAGGCTCGATCCCGCATTTGCGTATGCCGAGCCTCCTTCCTCATGACCTTTGTCCAGAGTGGAATGCCTCCCCGGCTCCCGGCACATGATCAGTGCATGCTCAGTCACGATATCAGTGCCTGCTCAGCCACGTGATCACTGACGGCACAGTCACGTGATCAGCGCCTCTCAGTCACGTGATCACCGTATGATAAACACGTGATCAGTGAACGACCAGCCACGTGATCACTGCATGCGCGGTCAGGTGGTCAGTTCCTGATCAGCCACCTGATCAGTGCGTGCACAGTCCCCTGATCAGCGCCTGTCAGTCACTGATCACTGCCTGATAAACACGTGATCAGTGCCCGAACAGCCACGTCATCAGTGCATGCGCAGTCACGTGATCAGTGCATGATAGCCACGTGATCAGTGCGTGCACAGTCCCATGATCAGCGCCTGTCAGTCACTGATCATTGCCTGATAAACACGTGATCAGTGCATGATGAGCCATGTGATCAGTGCCCGATCAGCCACGTCATCAGTGCATGCGCAGTCACGTCATCAGTGCATGATAGCCACGTGATCAGTGCATGCTCAGTCACGTGATCTGGACTTGATCAGCCACGTGATCAGTGCCTGCAGAGTCACGTGATCAGGGCCTGCTGAGCTGCGTGATTCCTGCCGGCTCATCTGCATGACAATTGCCAGCTGAGCTGCGTGATTCCTGTCGGCTCATCTGCTTGACAATTGCCAGCTGAGCTGCGTGATTCCTGCCTGGTCACGTGCTTGATTATTGCCAGTTGAGCAGCATGATTCGTCACTGCTGAGCTCCATGCTTATTGCCTGCTGATTGCGTGGTTCGTGTCTGCTCAGCTCTTTGAGTATTGCCTCCTGAGGTCCCTGTTCGGTCGCCACCTGCCGGGGACCAGCCCCAACTGATCCAGGGTATTCGAAGGAGAGATGGCCTAGGCGACTATTTATATGCTAATCAGAGATGTCAAGAATAATAGTATGAGGAGAGCTCAGTAGGAAAATTCGGTGGAGAAAAGAGACTGAGTAGCTTGGTTTACGCGGAAGACCAATCAAACTTCAAGACAAGAAGTTTGCACCACTTACGTAGGCCGCAGGCGCCCTCTCGAATAGCGAAAGGTGCCTCACCCTAGACACCTTCTCGAGTGGGTCTTAGCAGCCCAGGCATAATTAGTAAGCGTGGTGGGTTCCGCGCTCCAGATGGAGACTCAGCTGGAAGTTAAAGGGAAGAATGACAAGGAACTTTATGAATTGGAGCTGTAAGTTAACTCTTTGACAGAGAGAGCGAGATGGTGGTGGGGGACAGCCCCCAGTGAAATCAGAGGTGAGAGCACAAAGCAATACAGTAGGCAGACTCCGGTTTTTTTGGGGGAGATGCTCGAGAATATCCGGGTGGACTCCTGAGGCTCGATCCCGCATTTGCGTATGCCGAGCCTCCTTCCTCATGACCTTTGTCCAGAGTGGAATGCCTCCCCGGCTCCCGGCACATGATCAGTGCATGCTCAGTCACGATATCAGTGCCTGCTCAGCCACGTGATCACTGACGGCACAGTCACGTGATCAGCGCCTCTCAGTCACGTGATCACCGTATGATAAACACGTGATCAGTGAACGACCAGCCACGTGATCACTGCATGCGCGGTCAGGTGGTCAGTTCCTGATCAGCCACCTGATCAGTGCGTGCACAGTCCCCTGATCAGCGCCTGTCAGTCACTGATCACTGCCTGATAAACACGTGATCAGTGCCCGAACAGCCACGTCATCAGTGCATGCGCAGTCACGTGATCAGTGCATGATAGCCACGTGATCAGTGCGTGCACAGTCCCATGATCAGCGCCTGTCAGTCACTGATCATTGCCTGATAAACACGTGATCAGTGCATGATGAGCCATGTGATCAGTGCCCGATCAGCCACGTCATCAGTGCATGCGCAGTCACGTCATCAGTGCATGATAGCCACGTGATCAGTGCATGCTCAGTCACGTGATCTGGACTTGATCAGCCACGTGATCAGTGCCTGCAGAGTCACGTGATCAGGGCCTGCTGAGCTGCGTGATTCCTGCCGGCTCATCTGCATGACAATTGCCCTGAGCTGCGTGATTCCTGTCGGCTCATCTGCTTGACAATTGCCAGCTGAGCTGCGTGATTCCTGCCTGGTCACGTGCTTGATTATTGCCAGTTGAGCAGCATGATTCGTCACTGCTGAGCTCCATGCTTATTGCCTGCTGATTGCGTGGTTCGTGTCTGCTCAGCTCTTTGAGTATTGCCTCCTGAGGTCCCTGTTCGGTCGCCACCTGCCGGGGACCAGCCCCAACTGATCCAGGGTATTCGAAGGAGAGATGGCCTAGGCGACTATTTATATGCTAATCAGAGATGTCAAGAATAATAGTATGAGGAGAGCTCAGTAGGAAAATTCGGTGGAGAAAAGAGACTGAGTAGCTTGGTTTACGCGGAAGACCAATCAAACTTCAAGACAAGAAGTTTGCACCACTTACGTAGGCCGCAGGCGCCCTCTCGAATAGCGAAAGGTGCCTCACCCTAGACACCTTCTCGAGTGGGTCTTAGCAGCCCAGGCATAATTAGTAAGCGTGGTGGGTTCCGCGCTCCAGATGGAGACTCAGCTGGAAGTTAAAGGGAAGAATGACAAGGAACTTTATGAATTGGAGCTGTAAGTTAACTCTTTGACAGAGAGAGCGAGATGGTGGTGGGGGACAGCCCCCAGTGAAATCAGAGGTGAGAGCACAAAGCAATACAGTAGGCAGACTCCGGTTTTTTTGGGGGAGATGCTCGAGAATATCCGGGTGGACTCCTGAGGCTCGATCCCGCATTTGCGTATGCCGAGCCTCCTTCCTCATGACCTTTGTCCAGAGTGGAATGCCTCCCCGGCTCCCGGCACATGATCAGTGCATGCTCAGTCACGATATCAGTGCCTGCTCAGCCACGTGATCACTGACGGCACAGTCACGTGATCAGCGCCTCTCAGTCACGTGATCACCGTATGATAAACACGTGATCAGTGAACGACCAGCCACGTGATCACTGCATGCGCGGTCAGGTGGTCAGTTCCTGATCAGCCACCTGATCAGTGCGTGCACAGTCCCCTGATCAGCGCCTGTCAGTCACTGATCACTGCCTGATAAACACGTGATCAGTGCCCGAACAGCCACGTCATCAGTGCATGCGCAGTCACGTGATCAGTGCATGATAGCCACGTGATCAGTGCGTGCACAGTCCCATGATCAGCGCCTGTCAGTCACTGATCATTGCCTGATAAACACGTGATCAGTGCATGATGAGCCATGTGATCAGTGCCCGATCAGCCACGTCATCAGTGCATGCGCAGTCACGTCATCAGTGCATGATAGCCACGTGATCAGTGCATGCTCAGTCACGTGATCTGGACTTGATCAGCCACGTGATCAGTGCCTGCAGAGTCACGTGATCAGGGCCTGCTGAGCTGCGTGATTCCTGCCGGCTCATCTGCATGACAATTGCCAGCTGAGCTGCGTGATTCCTGTCGGCTCATCTGCTTGACAATTGCCAGCTGAGCTGCGTGATTCCTGCCTGGTCACGTGCTTGATTATTGCCAGTTGAGCAGCATGATTCGTCACTGCTGAGCTCCATGCTTATTGCCTGCTGATTGCGTGGTTCGTGTCTGCTCAGCTCTTTGAGTATTGCCTCCTGAGGTCCCTGTTCGGTCGCCACCTGCCGGGGACCAGCCCCAACTGATCCAGGGTATTCGAAGGAGAGATGGCCTAGGCGACTATTTATATGCTAATCAGAGATGTCAAGAATAATAGTATGAGGAGAGCTCAGTAGGAAAATTCGGTGGAGAAAAGAGACTGAGTAGCTTGGTTTACGCGGAAGACCAATCAAACTTCAAGACAAGAAGTTTGCACCACTTACGTAGGCCGCAGGCGCCCTCTCGAATAGCGAAAGGTGCCTCACCCTAGACACCTTCTCGAGTGGGTCTTAGCAGCCCAGGCATAATTAGTAAGCGTGGTGGGTTCCGCGCTCCAGATGGAGACTCAGCTGGAAGTTAAAGGGAAGAATGACAAGGAACTTTATGAATTGGAGCTGTAAGTTAACTCTTTGACAGAGAGAGCGAGATGGTGGTGGGGGACAGCCCCCAGTGAAATCAGAGGTGAGAGCACAAAGCAATACAGTAGGCAGACTCCGGTTTTTTGGGGGGAGATGCTCGAGAATATCCGGGTGGACTCCTGAGGCTCGATCCCGCATTTGCGTATGCCGAGCCTCCTTCCTCATGACCTTTGTCCAGAGTGGAATGCCTCCCCGGCTCCCGGCACATGATCAGTGCATGCTCAGTCACGATATCAGTGCCTGCTCAGCCACGTGATCACTGACGGCACAGTCACGTGATCAGCGCCTCTCAGTCACGTGATCACCGTATGATAAACACGTGATCAGTGAACGACCAGCCACGTGATCACTGCATGCGCGGTCAGGTGGTCAGTTCCTGATCAGCCACCTGATCAGTGCGTGCACAGTCCCCTGATCAGCGCCTGTCAGTCACTGATCACTGCCTGATAAACACGTGATCAGTGCCCGAACAGCCACGTCATCAGTGCATGCGCAGTCACGTGATCAGTGCATGATAGCCACGTGATCAGTGCGTGCACAGTCCCATGATCAGCGCCTGTCAGTCACTGATCATTGCCTGATAAACACGTGATCAGTGCATGATGAGCCATGTGATCAGTGCCCGATCAGCCACGTCATCAGTGCATGCGCAGTCACGTCATCAGTGCATGATAGCCACGTGATCAGTGCATGCTCAGTCACGTGATCTGGACTTGATCAGCCACGTGATCAGTGCCTGCAGAGTCACGTGATCAGGGCCTGCTGAGCTGCGTGATTCCTGCCGGCTCATCTGCATGACAATTGCCAGCTGAGCTGCGTGATTCCTGTCGGCTCATCTGCTTGACAATTGCCAGCTGAGCTGCGTGATTCCTGCCTGGTCACGTGCTTGATTATTGCCAGTTGAGCAGCATGATTCGTCACTGCTGAGCTCCATGCTTATTGCCTGCTGATTGCGTGGTTCGTGTCTGCTCAGCTCTTTGAGTATTGCCTCCTGAGGTCCCTGTTCGGTCGCCACCTGCCGGGGACCAGCCCCAACTGATCCAGGGTATTCGAAGGAGAGATGGCCTAGGCGACTATTTATATGCTAATCAGAGATGTCAAGAATAATAGTATGAGGAGAGCTCAGTAGGAAAATTCGGTGGAGAAAAGAGACTGAGTAGCTTGGTTTACGCGGAAGACCAATCAAACTTCAAGACAAGAAGTTTGCACCACTTACGTAGGCCGCAGGCGCCCTCTCGAATAGCGAAAGGTGCCTCACCCTAGACACCTTCTCGAGTGGGTCTTAGCAGCCCAGGCATAATTAGTAAGCGTGGTGGGTTCCGCGCTCCAGATGGAGACTCAGCTGGAAGTTAAAGGGAAGAATGACAAGGAACTTTATGAATTGGAGCTGTAAGTTAACTCTTTGACAGAGAGAGCGAGATGGTGGTGGGGGACAGCCCCCAGTGAAATCAGAGGTGAGAGCACAAAGCAATACAGTAGGCAGACTCCGGTTTTTTTGGGGGGAGATGCTCGAGAATATCCGGGTGGACTCCTGAGGCTCGATCCCGCATTTGCGTATGCCGAGCCTCCTTCCTCATGACCTTTGTCCAGAGTGGAATGCCTCCCCGGCTCCCGGCACATGATCAGTGCATGCTCAGTCACGATATCAGTGCCTGCTCAGCCACGTGATCACTGACGGCACAGTCACGTGATCAGCGCCTCTCAGTCACGTGATCACCGTATGATAAACACGTGATCAGTGAACGACCAGCCACGTGATCACTGCATGCGCGGTCAGGTGGTCAGTTCCTGATCAGCCACCTGATCAGTGCGTGCACAGTCCCCTGATCAGCGCCTGTCAGTCACTGATCACTGCCTGATAAACACGTGATCAGTGCCCGAACAGCCACGTCATCAGTGCATGCGCAGTCACGTGATCAGTGCATGATAGCCACGTGATCAGTGCGTGCACAGTCCCATGATCAGCGCCTGTCAGTCACTGATCATTGCCTGATAAACACGTGATCAGTGCATGATGAGCCATGTGATCAGTGCCCGATCAGCCACGTCATCAGTGCATGCGCAGTCACGTCATCAGTGCATGATAGCCACGTGATCAGTGCATGCTCAGTCACGTGATCTGGACTTGATCAGCCACGTGATCAGTGCCTGCAGAGTCACGTGATCAGGGCCTGCTGAGCTGCGTGATTCCTGCCGGCTCATCTGCATGACAATTGCCAGCTGAGCTGCGTGATTCCTGTCGGCTCATCTGCTTGACAATTGCCAGCTGAGCTGCGTGATTCCTGCCTGGTCACGTGCTTGATTATTGCCAGTTGAGCAGCATGATTCGTCACTGCTGAGCTCCATGCTTATTGCCTGCTGATTGCGTGGTTCGTGTCTGCTCAGCTCTTTGAGTATTGCCTCCTGAGGTCCCTGTTCGGTCGCCACCTGCCGGGGACCAGCCCCAACTGATCCAGGGTATTCGAAGGAGAGATGGCCTAGGCGACTATTTATATGCTAATCAGAGATGTCAAGAATAATAGTATGAGGAGAGCTCAGTAGGAAAATTCGGTGGAGAAAAGAGACTGAGTAGCTTGGTTTACGCGGAAGACCAATCAAACTTCAAGACAAGAAGTTTGCACCACTTACGTAGGCCGCAGGCGCCCTCTCGAATAGCGAAAGGTGCCTCACCCTAGACACCTTCTCGAGTGGGTCTTAGCAGCCCAGGCATAATTAGTAAGCGTGGTGGGTTCCGCGCTCCAGATGGAGACTCAGCTGGAAGTTAAAGGGAAGAATGACAAGGAACTTTATGAATTGGAGCTGTAAGTTAACTCTTTGACAGAGAGAGCGAGATGGTGGTGGGGGACAGCCCCCAGTGAAATCAGAGGTGAGAGCACAAAGCAATACAGTAGGCAGACTCCGGTTTTTTTGGGGGGAGATGCTCGAGAATATCCGGGTGGACTCCTGAGGCTCGATCCCGCATTTGCGTATGCCGAGCCTCCTTCCTCATGACCTTTGTCCAGAGTGGAATGCCTCCCCGGCTCCCGGCACATGATCAGTGCATGCTCAGTCACGATATCAGTGCCTGCTCAGCCACGTGATCACTGACGGCACAGTCACGTGATCAGCGCCTCTCAGTCACGTGATCACCGTATGATAAACACGTGATCAGTGAACGACCAGCCACGTGATCACTGCATGCGCGGTCAGGTGGTCAGTTCCTGATCAGCCACCTGATCAGTGCGTGCACAGTCCCCTGATCAGCGCCTGTCAGTCACTGATCACTGCCTGATAAACACGTGATCAGTGCCCGAACAGCCACGTCATCAGTGCATGCGCAGTCACGTGATCAGTGCATGATAGCCACGTGATCAGTGCGTGCACAGTCCCATGATCAGCGCCTGTCAGTCACTGATCATTGCCTGATAAACACGTGATCAGTGCATGATGAGCCATGTGATCAGTGCCCGATCAGCCACGTCATCAGTGCATGCGCAGTCACGTCATCAGTGCATGATAGCCACGTGATCAGTGCATGCTCAGTCACGTGATCTGGACTTGATCAGCCACGTGATCAGTGCCTGCAGAGTCACGTGATCAGGGCCTGCTGAGCTGCGTGATTCCTGCCGGCTCATCTGCATGACAATTGCCAGCTGAGCTGCGTGATTCCTGTCGGCTCATCTGCTTGACAATTGCCAGCTGAGCTGCGTGATTCCTGCCTGGTCACGTGCTTGATTATTGCCAGTTGAGCAGCATGATTCGTCACTGCTGAGCTCCATGCTTATTGCCTGCTGATTGCGTGGTTCGTGTCTGCTCAGCTCTTTGAGTATTGCCTCCTGAGGTCCCTGTTCGGTCGCCACCTGCCGGGGACCAGCCCCAACTGATCCAGGGTATTCGAAGGAGAGATGGCCTAGGCGACTATTTATATGCTAATCAGAGATGTCAAGAATAATAGTATGAGGAGAGCTCAGTAGGAAAATTCGGTGGAGAAAAGAGACTGAGTAGCTTGGTTTACGCGGAAGACCAATCAAACTTCAAGACAAGAAGTTTGCACCACTTACGTAGGCCGCAGGCGCCCTCTCGAATAGCGAAAGGTGCCTCACCCTAGACACCTTCTCGAGTGGGTCTTAGCAGCCCAGGCATAATTAGTAAGCGTGGTGGGTTCCGCGCTCCAGATGGAGACTCAGCTGGAAGTTAAAGGGAAGAATGACAAGGAACTTTATGAATTGGAGCTGTAAGTTAACTCTTTGACAGAGAGAGCGAGATGGTGGTGGGGGACAGCCCCCAGTGAAATCAGAGGTGAGAGCACAAAGCAATACAGTAGGCAGACTCCGGTTTTTTTGGGGGGAGATGCTCGAGAATATCCGGGTGGACTCCTGAGGCTCGATCCCGCATTTGCGTATGCCGAGCCTCCTTCCTCATGACCTTTGTCCAGAGTGGAATGCCTCCCCGGCTCCCGGCACATGATCAGTGCATGCTCAGTCACGATATCAGTGCCTGCTCAGCCACGTGATCACTGACGGCACAGTCACGTGATCAGCGCCTCTCAGTCACGTGATCACCGTATGATAAACACGTGATCAGTGAACGACCAGCCACGTGATCACTGCATGCGCGGTCAGGTGGTCAGTTCCTGATCAGCCACCTGATCAGTGCGTGCACAGTCCCCTGATCAGCGCCTGTCAGTCACTGATCACTGCCTGATAAACACGTGATCAGTGCCCGAACAGCCACGTCATCAGTGCATGCGCAGTCACGTGATCAGTGCATGATAGCCACGTGATCAGTGCGTGCACAGTCCCATGATCAGCGCCTGTCAGTCACTGATCATTGCCTGATAAACACGTGATCAGTGCATGATGAGCCATGTGATCAGTGCCCGATCAGCCACGTCATCAGTGCATGCGCAGTCACGTCATCAGTGCATGATAGCCACGTGATCAGTGCATGCTCAGTCACGTGATCTGGACTTGATCAGCCACGTGATCAGTGCCTGCAGAGTCACGTGATCAGGGCCTGCTGAGCTGCGTGATTCCTGCCGGCTCATCTGCATGACAATTGCCAGCTGAGCTGCGTGATTCCTGTCGGCTCATCTGCTTGACAATTGCCAGCTGAGCTGCGTGATTCCTGCCTGGTCACGTGCTTGATTATTGCCAGTTGAGCAGCATGATTCGTCACTGCTGAGCTCCATGCTTATTGCCTGCTGATTGCGTGGTTCGTGTCTGCTCAGCTCTTTGAGTATTGCCTCCTGAGGTCCCTGTTCGGTCGCCACCTGCCGGGGACCAGCCCCAACTGATCCAGGGTATTCGAAGGAGAGATGGCCTAGGCGACTATTTATATGCTAATCAGAGATGTCAAGAATAATAGTATGAGGAGAGCTCAGTAGGAAAATTCGGTGGAGAAAAGAGACTGAGTAGCTTGGTTTACGCGGAAGACCAATCAAACTTCAAGACAAGAAGTTTGCACCACTTACGTAGGCCGCAGGCGCCCTCTCGAATAGCGAAAGGTGCCTCACCCTAGACACCTTCTCGAGTGGGTCTTAGCAGCCCAGGCATAATTAGTAAGCGTGGTGGGTTCCGCGCTCCAGATGGAGACTCAGCTGGAAGTTAAAGGGAAGAATGACAAGGAACTTTATGAATTGGAGCTGTAAGTTAACTCTTTGACAGAGAGAGCGAGATGGTGGTGGGGGACAGCCCCCAGTGAAATCAGAGGTGAGAGCACAAAGCAATACAGTAGGCAGACTCCGGTTTTTTTGGGGGGAGATGCTCGAGAATATCCGGGTGGACTCCTGAGGCTCGATCCCGCATTTGCGTATGCCGAGCCTCCTTCCTCATGACCTTTGTCCAGAGTGGAATGCCTCCCCGGCTCCCGGCACATGATCAGTGCATGCTCAGTCACGATATCAGTGCCTGCTCAGCCACGTGATCACTGACGGCACAGTCACGTGATCAGCGCCTCTCAGTCACGTGATCACCGTATGATAAACACGTGATCAGTGAACGACCAGCCACGTGATCACTGCATGCGCGGTCAGGTGGTCAGTTCCTGATCAGCCACCTGATCAGTGCGTGCACAGTCCCCTGATCAGCGCCTGTCAGTCACTGATCACTGCCTGATAAACACGTGATCAGTGCCCGAACAGCCACGTCATCAGTGCATGCGCAGTCACGTGATCAGTGCATGATAGCCACGTGATCAGTGCGTGCACAGTCCCATGATCAGCGCCTGTCAGTCACTGATCATTGCCTGATAAACACGTGATCAGTGCATGATGAGCCATGTGATCAGTGCCCGATCAGCCACGTCATCAGTGCATGCGCAGTCACGTCATCAGTGCATGATAGCCACGTGATCAGTGCATGCTCAGTCACGTGATCTGGACTTGATCAGCCACGTGATCAGTGCCTGCAGAGTCACGTGATCAGGGCCTGCTGAGCTGCGTGATTCCTGCCGGCTCATCTGCATGACAATTGCCAGCTGAGCTGCGTGATTCCTGTCGGCTCATCTGCTTGACAATTGCCAGCTGAGCTGCGTGATTCCTGCCTGGTCACGTGCTTGATTATTGCCAGTTGAGCAGCATGATTCGTCACTGCTGAGCTCCATGCTTATTGCCTGCTGATTGCGTGGTTCGTGTCTGCTCAGCTCTTTGAGTATTGCCTCCTGAGGTCCCTGTTCGGTCGCCACCTGCCGGGGACCAGCCCCAACTGATCCAGGGTATTCGAAGGAGAGATGGCCTAGGCGACTATTTATATGCTAATCAGAGATGTCAAGAATAATAGTATGAGGAGAGCTCAGTAGGAAAATTCGGTGGAGAAAAGAGACTGAGTAGCTTGGTTTACGCGGAAGACCAATCAAACTTCAAGACAAGAAGTTTGCACCACTTACGTAGGCCGCAGGCGCCCTCTCGAATAGCGAAAGGTGCCTCACCCTAGACACCTTCTCGAGTGGGTCTTAGCAGCCCAGGCATAATTAGTAAGCGTGGTGGGTTCCGCGCTCCAGATGGAGACTCAGCTGGAAGTTAAAGGGAAGAATGACAAGGAACTTTATGAATTGGAGCTGTAAGTTAACTCTTTGACAGAGAGAGCGAGATGGTGGTGGGGGACAGCCCCCAGTGAAATCAGAGGTGAGAGCACAAAGCAATACAGTAGGCAGACTCCGGTTTTTTTGGGGGAGATGCTCGAGAATATCCGGGTGGACTCCTGAGGCTCGATCCCGCATTTGCGTATGCCGAGCCTCCTTCCTCATGACCTTTGTCCAGAGTGGAATGCCTCCCCGGCTCCCGGCACATGATCAGTGCATGCTCAGTCACGATATCAGTGCCTGCTCAGCCACGTGATCACTGACGGCACAGTCACGTGATCAGCGCCTCTCAGTCACGTGATCACCGTATGATAAACACGTGATCAGTGAACGACCAGCCACGTGATCACTGCATGCGCGGTCAGGTGGTCAGTTCCTGATCAGCCACCTGATCAGTGCGTGCACAGTCCCCTGATCAGCGCCTGTCAGTCACTGATCACTGCCTGATAAACACGTGATCAGTGCCCGAACAGCCACGTCATCAGTGCATGCGCAGTCACGTGATCAGTGCATGATAGCCACGTGATCAGTGCGTGCACAGTCCCATGATCAGCGCCTGTCAGTCACTGATCATTGCCTGATAAACACGTGATCAGTGCATGATGAGCCATGTGATCAGTGCCCGATCAGCCACGTCATCAGTGCATGCGCAGTCACGTCATCAGTGCATGATAGCCACGTGATCAGTGCATGCTCAGTCACGTGATCTGGACTTGATCAGCCACGTGATCAGTGCCTGCAGAGTCACGTGATCAGGGCCTGCTGAGCTGCGTGATTCCTGCCGGCTCATCTGCATGACAATTGCCAGCTGAGCTGCGTGATTCCTGTCGGCTCATCTGCTTGACAATTGCCAGCTGAGCTGCGTGATTCCTGCCTGGTCACGTGCTTGATTATTGCCAGTTGAGCAGCATGATTCGTCACTGCTGAGCTCCATGCTTATTGCCTGCTGATTGCGTGGTTCGTGTCTGCTCAGCTCTTTGAGTATTGCCTCCTGAGGTCCCTGTTCGGTCGCCACCTGCCGGGGACCAGCCCCAACTGATCCAGGGTATTCGAAGGAGAGATGGCCTAGGCGACTATTTATATGCTAATCAGAGATGTCAAGAATAATAGTATGAGGAGAGCTCAGTAGGAAAATTCGGTGGAGAAAAGAGACTGAGTAGCTTGGTTTACGCGGAAGACCAATCAAACTTCAAGACAAGAAGTTTGCACCACTTACGTAGGCCGCAGGCGCCCTCTCGAATAGCGAAAGGTGCCTCACCCTAGACACCTTCTCGAGTGGGTCTTAGCAGCCCAGGCATAATTAGTAAGCGTGGTGGGTTCCGCGCTCCAGATGGAGACTCAGCTGGAAGTTAAAGGGAAGAATGACAAGGAACTTTATGAATTGGAGCTGTAAGTTAACTCTTTGACAGAGAGAGCGAGATGGTGGTGGGGGACAGCCCCCAGTGAAATCAGAGGTGAGAGCACAAAGCAATACAGTAGGCAGACTCCGGTTTTTTTGGGGGGAGATGCTCGAGAATATCCGGGTGGACTCCTGAGGCTCGATCCCGCATTTGCGTATGCCGAGCCTCCTTCCTCATGACCTTTGTCCAGAGTGGAATGCCTCCCCGGCTCCCGGCACATGATCAGTGCATGCTCAGTCACGATATCAGTGCCTGCTCAGCCACGTGATCACTGACGGCACAGTCACGTGATCAGCGCCTCTCAGTCACGTGATCACCGTATGATAAACACGTGATCAGTGAACGACCAGCCACGTGATCACTGCATGCGCGGTCAGGTGGTCAGTTCCTGATCAGCCACCTGATCAGTGCGTGCACAGTCCCCTGATCAGCGCCTGTCAGTCACTGATCACTGCCTGATAAACACGTGATCAGTGCCCGAACAGCCACGTCATCAGTGCATGCGCAGTCACGTGATCAGTGCATGATAGCCACGTGATCAGTGCGTGCACAGTCCCATGATCAGCGCCTGTCAGTCACTGATCATTGCCTGATAAACACGTGATCAGTGCATGATGAGCCATGTGATCAGTGCCCGATCAGCCACGTCATCAGTGCATGCGCAGTCACGTCATCAGTGCATGATAGCCACGTGATCAGTGCATGCTCAGTCACGTGATCTGGACTTGATCAGCCACGTGATCAGTGCCTGCAGAGTCACGTGATCAGGGCCTGCTGAGCTGCGTGATTCCTGCCGGCTCATCTGCATGACAATTGCCAGCTGAGCTGCGTGATTCCTGTCGGCTCATCTGCTTGACAATTGCCAGCTGAGCTGCGTGATTCCTGCCTGGTCACGTGCTTGATTATTGCCAGTTGAGCAGCATGATTCGTCACTGCTGAGCTCCATGCTTATTGCCTGCTGATTGCGTGGTTCGTGTCTGCTCAGCTCTTTGAGTATTGCCTCCTGAGGTCCCTGTTCGGTCGCCACCTGCCGGGGACCAGCCCCAACTGATCCAGGGTATTCGAAGGAGAGATGGCCTAGGCGACTATTTATATGCTAATCAGAGATGTCAAGAATAATAGTATGAGGAGAGCTCAGTAGGAAAATTCGGTGGAGAAAAGAGACTGAGTAGCTTGGTTTACGCGGAAGACCAATCAAACTTCAAGACAAGAAGTTTGCACCACTTACGTAGGCCGCAGGCGCCCTCTCGAATAGCGAAAGGTGCCTCACCCTAGACACCTTCTCGAGTGGGTCTTAGCAGCCCAGGCATAATTAGTAAGCGTGGTGGGTTCCGCGCTCCAGATGGAGACTCAGCTGGAAGTTAAAGGGAAGAATGACAAGGAACTTTATGAATTGGAGCTGTAAGTTAACTCTTTGACAGAGAGAGCGAGATGGTGGTGGGGGACAGCCCCCAGTGAAATCAGAGGTGAGAGCACAAAGCAATACAGTAGGCAGACTCCGGTTTTTTTGGGGGAGATGCTCGAGAATATCCGGGTGGACTCCTGAGGCTCGATCCCGCATTTGCGTATGCCGAGCCTCCTTCCTCATGACCTTTGTCCAGAGTGGAATGCCTCCCCGGCTCCCGGCACATGATCAGTGCATGCTCAGTCACGATATCAGTGCCTGCTCAGCCACGTGATCACTGACGGCACAGTCACGTGATCAGCGCCTCTCAGTCACGTGATCACCGTATGATAAACACGTGATCAGTGAACGACCAGCCACGTGATCACTGCATGCGCGGTCAGGTGGTCAGTTCCTGATCAGCCACCTGATCAGTGCGTGCACAGTCCCCTGATCAGCGCCTGTCAGTCACTGATCACTGCCTGATAAACACGTGATCAGTGCCCGAACAGCCACGTCATCAGTGCATGCGCAGTCACGTGATCAGTGCATGATAGCCACGTGATCAGTGCGTGCACAGTCCCATGATCAGCGCCTGTCAGTCACTGATCATTGCCTGATAAACACGTGATCAGTGCATGATGAGCCATGTGATCAGTGCCCGATCAGCCACGTCATCAGTGCATGCGCAGTCACGTCATCAGTGCATGATAGCCACGTGATCAGTGCATGCTCAGTCACGTGATCTGGACTTGATCAGCCACGTGATCAGTGCCTGCAGAGTCACGTGATCAGGGCCTGCTGAGCTGCGTGATTCCTGCCGGCTCATCTGCATGACAATTGCCAGCTGAGCTGCGTGATTCCTGTCGGCTCATCTGCTTGACAATTGCCAGCTGAGCTGCGTGATTCCTGCCTGGTCACGTGCTTGATTATTGCCAGTTGAGCAGCATGATTCGTCACTGCTGAGCTCCATGCTTATTGCCTGCTGATTGCGTGGTTCGTGTCTGCTCAGCTCTTTGAGTATTGCCTCCTGAGGTCCCTGTTCGGTCGCCACCTGCCGGGGACCAGCCCCAACTGATCCAGGGTATTCGAAGGAGAGATGGCCTAGGCGACTATTTATATGCTAATCAGAGATGTCAAGAATAATAGTATGAGGAGAGCTCAGTAGGAAAATTCGGTGGAGAAAAGAGACTGAGTAGCTTGGTTTACGCGGAAGACCAATCAAACTTCAAGACAAGAAGTTTGCACCACTTACGTAGGCCGCAGGCGCCCTCTCGAATAGCGAAAGGTGCCTCACCCTAGACACCTTCTCGAGTGGGTCTTAGCAGCCCAGGCATAATTAGTAAGCGTGGTGGGTTCCGCGCTCCAGATGGAGACTCAGCTGGAAGTTAAAGGGAAGAATGACAAGGAACTTTATGAATTGGAGCTGTAAGTTAACTCTTTGACAGAGAGAGCGAGATGGTGGTGGGGGACAGCCCCCAGTGAAATCAGAGGTGAGAGCACAAAGCAATACAGTAGGCAGACTCCGGTTTTTTTGGGGGGAGATGCTCGAGAATATCCGGGTGGACTCCTGAGGCTCGATCCCGCATTTGCGTATGCCGAGCCTCCTTCCTCATGACCTTTGTCCAGAGTGGAATGCCTCCCCGGCTCCCGGCACATGATCAGTGCATGCTCAGTCACGATATCAGTGCCTGCTCAGCCACGTGATCACTGACGGCACAGTCACGTGATCAGCGCCTCTCAGTCACGTGATCACCGTATGATAAACACGTGATCAGTGAACGACCAGCCACGTGATCACTGCATGCGCGGTCAGGTGGTCAGTTCCTGATCAGCCACCTGATCAGTGCGTGCACAGTCCCCTGATCAGCGCCTGTCAGTCACTGATCACTGCCTGATAAACACGTGATCAGTGCCCGAACAGCCACGTCATCAGTGCATGCGCAGTCACGTGATCAGTGCATGATAGCCACGTGATCAGTGCGTGCACAGTCCCATGATCAGCGCCTGTCAGTCACTGATCATTGCCTGATAAACACGTGATCAGTGCATGATGAGCCATGTGATCAGTGCCCGATCAGCCACGTCATCAGTGCATGCGCAGTCACGTCATCAGTGCATGATAGCCACGTGATCAGTGCATGCTCAGTCACGTGATCTGGACTTGATCAGCCACGTGATCAGTGCCTGCAGAGTCACGTGATCAGGGCCTGCTGAGCTGCGTGATTCCTGCCGGCTCATCTGCATGACAATTGCCAGCTGAGCTGCGTGATTCCTGTCGGCTCATCTGCTTGACAATTGCCAGCTGAGCTGCGTGATTCCTGCCTGGTCACGTGCTTGATTATTGCCAGTTGAGCAGCATGATTCGTCACTGCTGAGCTCCATGCTTATTGCCTGCTGATTGCGTGGTTCGTGTCTGCTCAGCTCTTTGAGTATTGCCTCCTGAGGTCCCTGTTCGGTCGCCACCTGCCGGGGACCAGCCCCAACTGATCCAGGGTATTCGAAGGAGAGATGGCCTAGGCGACTATTTATATGCTAATCAGAGATGTCAAGAATAATAGTATGAGGAGAGCTCAGTAGGAAAATTCGGTGGAGAAAAGAGACTGAGTAGCTTGGTTTACGCGGAAGACCAATCAAACTTCAAGACAAGAAGTTTGCACCACTTACGTAGGCCGCAGGCGCCCTCTCGAATAGCGAAAGGTGCCTCACCCTAGACACCTTCTCGAGTGGGTCTTAGCAGCCCAGGCATAATTAGTAAGCGTGGTGGGTTCCGCGCTCCAGATGGAGACTCAGCTGGAAGTTAAAGGGAAGAATGACAAGGAACTTTATGAATTGGAGCTGTAAGTTAACTCTTTGACAGAGAGAGCGAGATGGTGGTGGGGGACAGCCCCCAGTGAAATCAGAGGTGAGAGCACAAAGCAATACAGTAGGCAGACTCCGGTTTTTTTGGGGGGAGATGCTCGAGAATATCCGGGTGGACTCCTGAGGCTCGATCCCGCATTTGCGTATGCCGAGCCTCCTTCCTCATGACCTTTGTCCAGAGTGGAATGCCTCCCCGGCTCCCGGCACATGATCAGTGCATGCTCAGTCACGATATCAGTGCCTGCTCAGCCACGTGATCACTGACGGCACAGTCACGTGATCAGCGCCTCTCAGTCACGTGATCACCGTATGATAAACACGTGATCAGTGAACGACCAGCCACGTGATCACTGCATGCGCGGTCAGGTGGTCAGTTCCTGATCAGCCACCTGATCAGTGCGTGCACAGTCCCCTGATCAGCGCCTGTCAGTCACTGATCACTGCCTGATAAACACGTGATCAGTGCCCGAACAGCCACGTCATCAGTGCATGCGCAGTCACGTGATCAGTGCATGATAGCCACGTGATCAGTGCGTGCACAGTCCCATGATCAGCGCCTGTCAGTCACTGATCATTGCCTGATAAACACGTGATCAGTGCATGATGAGCCATGTGATCAGTGCCCGATCAGCCACGTCATCAGTGCATGCGCAGTCACGTCATCAGTGCATGATAGCCACGTGATCAGTGCATGCTCAGTCACGTGATCTGGACTTGATCAGCCACGTGATCAGTGCCTGCAGAGTCACGTGATCAGGGCCTGCTGAGCTGCGTGATTCCTGCCGGCTCATCTGCATGACAATTGCCAGCTGAGCTGCGTGATTCCTGTCGGCTCATCTGCTTGACAATTGCCAGCTGAGCTGCGTGATTCCTGCCTGGTCACGTGCTTGATTATTGCCAGTTGAGCAGCATGATTCGTCACTGCTGAGCTCCATGCTTATTGCCTGCTGATTGCGTGGTTCGTGTCTGCTCAGCTCTTTGAGTATTGCCTCCTGAGGTCCCTGTTCGGTCGCCACCTGCCGGGGACCAGCCCCAACTGATCCAGGGTATTCGAAGGAGAGATGGCCTAGGCGACTATTTATATGCTAATCAGAGATGTCAAGAATAATAGTATGAGGAGAGCTCAGTAGGAAAATTCGGTGGAGAAAAGAGACTGAGTAGCTTGGTTTACGCGGAAGACCAATCAAACTTCAAGACAAGAAGTTTGCACCACTTACGTAGGCCGCAGGCGCCCTCTCGAATAGCGAAAGGTGCCTCACCCTAGACACCTTCTCGAGTGGGTCTTAGCAGCCCAGGCATAATTAGTAAGCGTGGTGGGTTCCGCGCTCCAGATGGAGACTCAGCTGGAAGTTAAAGGGAAGAATGACAAGGAACTTTATGAATTGGAGCTGTAAGTTAACTCTTTGACAGAGAGAGCGAGATGGTGGTGGGGGACAGCCCCCAGTGAAATCAGAGGTGAGAGCACAAAGCAATACAGTAGGCAGACTCCGGTTTTTTTGGGGGGAGATGCTCGAGAATATCCGGGTGGACTCCTGAGGCTCGATCCCGCATTTGCGTATGCCGAGCCTCCTTCCTCATGACCTTTGTCCAGAGTGGAATGCCTCCCCGGCTCCCGGCACATGATCAGTGCATGCTCAGTCACGATATCAGTGCCTGCTCAGCCACGTGATCACTGACGGCACAGTCACGTGATCAGCGCCTCTCAGTCACGTGATCACCGTATGATAAACACGTGATCAGTGAACGACCAGCCACGTGATCACTGCATGCGCGGTCAGGTGGTCAGTTCCTGATCAGCCACCTGATCAGTGCGTGCACAGTCCCCTGATCAGCGCCTGTCAGTCACTGATCACTGCCTGATAAACACGTGATCAGTGCCCGAACAGCCACGTCATCAGTGCATGCGCAGTCACGTGATCAGTGCATGATAGCCACGTGATCAGTGCGTGCACAGTCCCATGATCAGCGCCTGTCAGTCACTGATCATTGCCTGATAAACACGTGATCAGTGCATGATGAGCCATGTGATCAGTGCCCGATCAGCCACGTCATCAGTGCATGCGCAGTCACGTCATCAGTGCATGATAGCCACGTGATCAGTGCATGCTCAGTCACGTGATCTGGACTTGATCAGCCACGTGATCAGTGCCTGCAGAGTCACGTGATCAGGGCCTGCTGAGCTGCGTGATTCCTGCCGGCTCATCTGCATGACAATTGCCAGCTGAGCTGCGTGATTCCTGTCGGCTCATCTGCTTGACAATTGCCAGCTGAGCTGCGTGATTCCTGCCTGGTCACGTGCTTGATTATTGCCAGTTGAGCAGCATGATTCGTCACTGCTGAGCTCCATGCTTATTGCCTGCTGATTGCGTGGTTCGTGTCTGCTCAGCTCTTTGAGTATTGCCTCCTGAGGTCCCTGTTCGGTCGCCACCTGCCGGGGACCAGCCCCAACTGATCCAGGGTATTCGAAGGAGAGATGGCCTAGGCGACTATTTATATGCTAATCAGAGATGTCAAGAATAATAGTATGAGGAGAGCTCAGTAGGAAAATTCGGTGGAGAAAAGAGACTGAGTAGCTTGGTTTACGCGGAAGACCAATCAAACTTCAAGACAAGAAGTTTGCACCACTTACGTAGGCCGCAGGCGCCCTCTCGAATAGCGAAAGGTGCCTCACCCTAGACACCTTCTCGAGTGGGTCTTAGCAGCCCAGGCATAATTAGTAAGCGTGGTGGGTTCCGCGCTCCAGATGGAGACTCAGCTGGAAGTTAAAGGGAAGAATGACAAGGAACTTTATGAATTGGAGCTGTAAGTTAACTCTTTGACAGAGAGAGCGAGATGGTGGTGGGGGACAGCCCCCAGTGAAATCAGAGGTGAGAGCACAAAGCAATACAGTAGGCAGACTCCGGTTTTTTTGGGGGAGATGCTCGAGAATATCCGGGTGGACTCCTGAGGCTCGATCCCGCATTTGCGTATGCCGAGCCTCCTTCCTCATGACCTTTGTCCAGAGTGGAATGCCTCCCCGGCTCCCGGCACATGATCAGTGCATGCTCAGTCACGATATCAGTGCCTGCTCAGCCACGTGATCACTGACGGCACAGTCACGTGATCAGCGCCTCTCAGTCACGTGATCACCGTATGATAAACACGTGATCAGTGAACGACCAGCCACGTGATCACTGCATGCGCGGTCAGGTGGTCAGTTCCTGATCAGCCACCTGATCAGTGCGTGCACAGTCCCCTGATCAGCGCCTGTCAGTCACTGATCACTGCCTGATAAACACGTGATCAGTGCCCGAACAGCCACGTCATCAGTGCATGCGCAGTCACGTGATCAGTGCATGATAGCCACGTGATCAGTGCGTGCACAGTCCCATGATCAGCGCCTGTCAGTCACTGATCATTGCCTGATAAACACGTGATCAGTGCATGATGAGCCATGTGATCAGTGCCCGATCAGCCACGTCATCAGTGCATGCGCAGTCACGTCATCAGTGCATGATAGCCACGTGATCAGTGCATGCTCAGTCACGTGATCTGGACTTGATCAGCCACGTGATCAGTGCCTGCAGAGTCACGTGATCAGGGCCTGCTGAGCTGCGTGATTCCTGCCGGCTCATCTGCATGACAATTGCCAGCTGAGCTGCGTGATTCCTGTCGGCTCATCTGCTTGACAATTGCCAGCTGAGCTGCGTGATTCCTGCCTGGTCACGTGCTTGATTATTGCCAGTTGAGCAGCATGATTCGTCACTGCTGAGCTCCATGCTTATTGCCTGCTGATTGCGTGGTTCGTGTCTGCTCAGCTCTTTGAGTATTGCCTCCTGAGGTCCCTGTTCGGTCGCCACCTGCCGGGGACCAGCCCCAACTGATCCAGGGTATTCGAAGGAGAGATGGCCTAGGCGACTATTTATATGCTAATCAGAGATGTCAAGAATAATAGTATGAGGAGAGCTCAGTAGGAAAATTCGGTGGAGAAAAGAGACTGAGTAGCTTGGTTTACGCGGAAGACCAATCAAACTTCAAGACAAGAAGTTTGCACCACTTACGTAGGCCGCAGGCGCCCTCTCGAATAGCGAAAGGTGCCTCACCCTAGACACCTTCTCGAGTGGGTCTTAGCAGCCCAGGCATAATTAGTAAGCGTGGTGGGTTCCGCGCTCCAGATGGAGACTCAGCTGGAAGTTAAAGGGAAGAATGACAAGGAACTTTATGAATTGGAGCTGTAAGTTAACTCTTTGACAGAGAGAGCGAGATGGTGGTGGGGGACAGCCCCCAGTGAAATCAGAGGTGAGAGCACAAAGCAATACAGTAGGCAGACTCCGGTTTTTTTGGGGGGAGATGCTCGAGAATATCCGGGTGGACTCCTGAGGCTCGATCCCGCATTTGCGTATGCCGAGCCTCCTTCCTCATGACCTTTGTCCAGAGTGGAATGCCTCCCCGGCTCCCGGCACATGATCAGTGCATGCTCAGTCACGATATCAGTGCCTGCTCAGCCACGTGATCACTGACGGCACAGTCACGTGATCAGCGCCTCTCAGTCACGTGATCACCGTATGATAAACACGTGATCAGTGAACGACCAGCCACGTGATCACTGCATGCGCGGTCAGGTGGTCAGTTCCTGATCAGCCACCTGATCAGTGCGTGCACAGTCCCCTGATCAGCGCCTGTCAGTCACTGATCACTGCCTGATAAACACGTGATCAGTGCCCGAACAGCCACGTCATCAGTGCATGCGCAGTCACGTGATCAGTGCATGATAGCCACGTGATCAGTGCGTGCACAGTCCCATGATCAGCGCCTGTCAGTCACTGATCATTGCCTGATAAACACGTGATCAGTGCATGATGAGCCATGTGATCAGTGCCCGATCAGCCACGTCATCAGTGCATGCGCAGTCACGTCATCAGTGCATGATAGCCACGTGATCAGTGCATGCTCAGTCACGTGATCTGGACTTGATCAGCCACGTGATCAGTGCCTGCAGAGTCACGTGATCAGGGCCTGCTGAGCTGCGTGATTCCTGCCGGCTCATCTGCATGACAATTGCCAGCTGAGCTGCGTGATTCCTGTCGGCTCATCTGCTTGACAATTGCCAGCTGAGCTGCGTGATTCCTGCCTGGTCACGTGCTTGATTATTGCCAGTTGAGCAGCATGATTCGTCACTGCTGAGCTCCATGCTTATTGCCTGCTGATTGCGTGGTTCGTGTCTGCTCAGCTCTTTGAGTATTGCCTCCTGAGGTCCCTGTTCGGTCGCCACCTGCCGGGGACCAGCCCCAACTGATCCAGGGTATTCGAAGGAGAGATGGCCTAGGCGACTATTTATATGCTAATCAGAGATGTCAAGAATAATAGTATGAGGAGAGCTCAGTAGGAAAATTCGGTGGAGAAAAGAGACTGAGTAGCTTGGTTTACGCGGAAGACCAATCAAACTTCAAGACAAGAAGTTTGCACCACTTACGTAGGCCGCAGGCGCCCTCTCGAATAGCGAAAGGTGCCTCACCCTAGACACCTTCTCGAGTGGGTCTTAGCAGCCCAGGCATAATTAGTAAGCGTGGTGGGTTCCGCGCTCCAGATGGAGACTCAGCTGGAAGTTAAAGGGAAGAATGACAAGGAACTTTATGAATTGGAGCTGTAAGTTAACTCTTTGACAGAGAGAGCGAGATGGTGGTGGGGGACAGCCCCCAGTGAAATCAGAGGTGAGAGCACAAAGCAATACAGTAGGCAGACTCCGGTTTTTTTGGGGGAGATGCTCGAGAATATCCGGGTGGACTCCTGAGGCTCGATCCCGCATTTGCGTATGCCGAGCCTCCTTCCTCATGACCTTTGTCCAGAGTGGAATGCCTCCCCGGCTCCCGGCACATGATCAGTGCATGCTCAGTCACGATATCAGTGCCTGCTCAGCCACGTGATCACTGACGGCACAGTCACGTGATCAGCGCCTCTCAGTCACGTGATCACCGTATGATAAACACGTGATCAGTGAACGACCAGCCACGTGATCACTGCATGCGCGGTCAGGTGGTCAGTTCCTGATCAGCCACCTGATCAGTGCGTGCACAGTCCCCTGATCAGCGCCTGTCAGTCACTGATCACTGCCTGATAAACACGTGATCAGTGCCCGAACAGCCACGTCATCAGTGCATGCGCAGTCACGTGATCAGTGCATGATAGCCACGTGATCAGTGCGTGCACAGTCCCATGATCAGCGCCTGTCAGTCACTGATCATTGCCTGATAAACACGTGATCAGTGCATGATGAGCCATGTGATCAGTGCCCGATCAGCCACGTCATCAGTGCATGCGCAGTCACGTCATCAGTGCATGATAGCCACGTGATCAGTGCATGCTCAGTCACGTGATCTGGACTTGATCAGCCACGTGATCAGTGCCTGCAGAGTCACGTGATCAGGGCCTGCTGAGCTGCGTGATTCCTGCCGGCTCATCTGCATGACAATTGCCAGCTGAGCTGCGTGATTCCTGTCGGCTCATCTGCTTGACAATTGCCAGCTGAGCTGCGTGATTCCTGCCTGGTCACGTGCTTGATTATTGCCAGTTGAGCAGCATGATTCGTCACTGCTGAGCTCCATGCTTATTGCCTGCTGATTGCGTGGTTCGTGTCTGCTCAGCTCTTTGAGTATTGCCTCCTGAGGTCCCTGTTCGGTCGCCACCTGCCGGGGACCAGCCCCAACTGATCCAGGGTATTCGAAGGAGAGATGGCCTAGGCGACTATTTATATGCTAATCAGAGATGTCAAGAATAATAGTATGAGGAGAGCTCAGTAGGAAAATTCGGTGGAGAAAAGAGACTGAGTAGCTTGGTTTACGCGGAAGACCAATCAAACTTCAAGACAAGAAGTTTGCACCACTTACGTAGGCCGCAGGCGCCCTCTCGAATAGCGAAAGGTGCCTCACCCTAGACACCTTCTCGAGTGGGTCTTAGCAGCCCAGGCATAATTAGTAAGCGTGGTGGGTTCCGCGCTCCAGATGGAGACTCAGCTGGAAGTTAAAGGGAAGAATGACAAGGAACTTTATGAATTGGAGCTGTAAGTTAACTCTTTGACAGAGAGAGCGAGATGGTGGTGGGGGACAGCCCCCAGTGAAATCAGAGGTGAGAGCACAAAGCAATACAGTAGGCAGACTCCGGTTTTTTTGGGGGAGATGCTCGAGAATATCCGGGTGGACTCCTGAGGCTCGATCCCGCATTTGCGTATGCCGAGCCTCCTTCCTCATGACCTTTGTCCAGAGTGGAATGCCTCCCCGGCTCCCGGCACATGATCAGTGCATGCTCAGTCACGATATCAGTGCCTGCTCAGCCACGTGATCACTGACGGCACAGTCACGTGATCAGCGCCTCTCAGTCACGTGATCACCGTATGATAAACACGTGATCAGTGAACGACCAGCCACGTGATCACTGCATGCGCGGTCAGGTGGTCAGTTCCTGATCAGCCACCTGATCAGTGCGTGCACAGTCCCCTGATCAGCGCCTGTCAGTCACTGATCACTGCCTGATAAACACGTGATCAGTGCCCGAACAGCCACGTCATCAGTGCATGCGCAGTCACGTGATCAGTGCATGATAGCCACGTGATCAGTGCGTGCACAGTCCCATGATCAGCGCCTGTCAGTCACTGATCATTGCCTGATAAACACGTGATCAGTGCATGATGAGCCATGTGATCAGTGCCCGATCAGCCACGTCATCAGTGCATGCGCAGTCACGTCATCAGTGCATGATAGCCACGTGATCAGTGCATGCTCAGTCACGTGATCTGGACTTGATCAGCCACGTGATCAGTGCCTGCAGAGTCACGTGATCAGGGCCTGCTGAGCTGCGTGATTCCTGCCGGCTCATCTGCATGACAATTGCCAGCTGAGCTGCGTGATTCCTGTCGGCTCATCTGCTTGACAATTGCCAGCTGAGCTGCGTGATTCCTGCCTGGTCACGTGCTTGATTATTGCCAGTTGAGCAGCATGATTCGTCACTGCTGAGCTCCATGCTTATTGCCTGCTGATTGCGTGGTTCGTGTCTGCTCAGCTCTTTGAGTATTGCCTCCTGAGGTCCCTGTTCGGTCGCCACCTGCCGGGGACCAGCCCCAACTGATCCAGGGTATTCGAAGGAGAGATGGCCTAGGCGACTATTTATATGCTAATCAGAGATGTCAAGAATAATAGTATGAGGAGAGCTCAGTAGGAAAATTCGGTGGAGAAAAGAGACTGAGTAGCTTGGTTTACGCGGAAGACCAATCAAACTTCAAGACAAGAAGTTTGCACCACTTACGTAGGCCGCAGGCGCCCTCTCGAATAGCGAAAGGTGCCTCACCCTAGACACCTTCTCGAGTGGGTCTTAGCAGCCCAGGCATAATTAGTAAGCGTGGTGGGTTCCGCGCTCCAGATGGAGACTCAGCTGGAAGTTAAAGGGAAGAATGACAAGGAACTTTATGAATTGGAGCTGTAAGTTAACTCTTTGACAGAGAGAGCGAGATGGTGGTGGGGGACAGCCCCCAGTGAAATCAGAGGTGAGAGCACAAAGCAATACAGTAGGCAGACTCCGGTTTTTTTGGGGGGAGATGCTCGAGAATATCCGGGTGGACTCCTGAGGCTCGATCCCGCATTTGCGTATGCCGAGCCTCCTTCCTCATGACCTTTGTCCAGAGTGGAATGCCTCCCCGGCTCCCGGCACATGATCAGTGCATGCTCAGTCACGATATCAGTGCCTGCTCAGCCACGTGATCACTGACGGCACAGTCACGTGATCAGCGCCTCTCAGTCACGTGATCACCGTATGATAAACACGTGATCAGTGAACGACCAGCCACGTGATCACTGCATGCGCGGTCAGGTGGTCAGTTCCTGATCAGCCACCTGATCAGTGCGTGCACAGTCCCCTGATCAGCGCCTGTCAGTCACTGATCACTGCCTGATAAACACGTGATCAGTGCCCGAACAGCCACGTCATCAGTGCATGCGCAGTCACGTGATCAGTGCATGATAGCCACGTGATCAGTGCGTGCACAGTCCCATGATCAGCGCCTGTCAGTCACTGATCATTGCCTGATAAACACGTGATCAGTGCATGATGAGCCATGTGATCAGTGCCCGATCAGCCACGTCATCAGTGCATGCGCAGTCACGTCATCAGTGCATGATAGCCACGTGATCAGTGCATGCTCAGTCACGTGATCTGGACTTGATCAGCCACGTGATCAGTGCCTGCAGAGTCACGTGATCAGGGCCTGCTGAGCTGCGTGATTCCTGCCGGCTCATCTGCATGACAATTGCCAGCTGAGCTGCGTGATTCCTGTCGGCTCATCTGCTTGACAATTGCCAGCTGAGCTGCGTGATTCCTGCCTGGTCACGTGCTTGATTATTGCCAGTTGAGCAGCATGATTCGTCACTGCTGAGCTCCATGCTTATTGCCTGCTGATTGCGTGGTTCGTGTCTGCTCAGCTCTTTGAGTATTGCCTCCTGAGGTCCCTGTTCGGTCGCCACCTGCCGGGGACCAGCCCCAACTGATCCAGGGTATTCGAAGGAGAGATGGCCTAGGCGACTATTTATATGCTAATCAGAGATGTCAAGAATAATAGTATGAGGAGAGCTCAGTAGGAAAATTCGGTGGAGAAAAGAGACTGAGTAGCTTGGTTTACGCGGAAGACCAATCAAACTTCAAGACAAGAAGTTTGCACCACTTACGTAGGCCGCAGGCGCCCTCTCGAATAGCGAAAGGTGCCTCACCCTAGACACCTTCTCGAGTGGGTCTTAGCAGCCCAGGCATAATTAGTAAGCGTGGTGGGTTCCGCGCTCCAGATGGAGACTCAGCTGGAAGTTAAAGGGAAGAATGACAAGGAACTTTATGAATTGGAGCTGTAAGTTAACTCTTTGACAGAGAGAGCGAGATGGTGGTGGGGGACAGCCCCCAGTGAAATCAGAGGTGAGAGCACAAAGCAATACAGTAGGCAGACTCCGGTTTTTTTGGGGGGAGATGCTCGAGAATATCCGGGTGGACTCCTGAGGCTCGATCCCGCATTTGCGTATGCCGAGCCTCCTTCCTCATGACCTTTGTCCAGAGTGGAATGCCTCCCCGGCTCCCGGCACATGATCAGTGCATGCTCAGTCACGATATCAGTGCCTGCTCAGCCACGTGATCACTGACGGCACAGTCACGTGATCAGCGCCTCTCAGTCACGTGATCACCGTATGATAAACACGTGATCAGTGAACGACCAGCCACGTGATCACTGCATGCGCGGTCAGGTGGTCAGTTCCTGATCAGCCACCTGATCAGTGCGTGCACAGTCCCCTGATCAGCGCCTGTCAGTCACTGATCACTGCCTGATAAACACGTGATCAGTGCCCGAACAGCCACGTCATCAGTGCATGCGCAGTCACGTGATCAGTGCATGATAGCCACGTGATCAGTGCGTGCACAGTCCCATGATCAGCGCCTGTCAGTCACTGATCATTGCCTGATAAACACGTGATCAGTGCATGATGAGCCATGTGATCAGTGCCCGATCAGCCACGTCATCAGTGCATGCGCAGTCACGTCATCAGTGCATGATAGCCACGTGATCAGTGCATGCTCAGTCACGTGATCTGGACTTGATCAGCCACGTGATCAGTGCCTGCAGAGTCACGTGATCAGGGCCTGCTGAGCTGCGTGATTCCTGCCGGCTCATCTGCATGACAATTGCCAGCTGAGCTGCGTGATTCCTGTCGGCTCATCTGCTTGACAATTGCCAGCTGAGCTGCGTGATTCCTGCCTGGTCACGTGCTTGATTATTGCCAGTTGAGCAGCATGATTCGTCACTGCTGAGCTCCATGCTTATTGCCTGCTGATTGCGTGGTTCGTGTCTGCTCAGCTCTTTGAGTATTGCCTCCTGAGGTCCCTGTTCGGTCGCCACCTGCCGGGGACCAGCCCCAACTGATCCAGGGTATTCGAAGGAGAGATGGCCTAGGCGACTATTTATATGCTAATCAGAGATGTCAAGAATAATAGTATGAGGAGAGCTCAGTAGGAAAATTCGGTGGAGAAAAGAGACTGAGTAGCTTGGTTTACGCGGAAGACCAATCAAACTTCAAGACAAGAAGTTTGCACCACTTACGTAGGCCGCAGGCGCCCTCTCGAATAGCGAAAGGTGCCTCACCCTAGACACCTTCTCGAGTGGGTCTTAGCAGCCCAGGCATAATTAGTAAGCGTGGTGGGTTCCGCGCTCCAGATGGAGACTCAGCTGGAAGTTAAAGGGAAGAATGACAAGGAACTTTATGAATTGGAGCTGTAAGTTAACTCTTTGACAGAGAGAGCGAGATGGTGGTGGGGGACAGCCCCCAGTGAAATCAGAGGTGAGAGCACAAAGCAATACAGTAGGCAGACTCCGGTTTTTTTGGGGGAGATGCTCGAGAATATCCGGGTGGACTCCTGAGGCTCGATCCCGCATTTGCGTATGCCGAGCCTCCTTCCTCATGACCTTTGTCCAGAGTGGAATGCCTCCCCGGCTCCCGGCACATGATCAGTGCATGCTCAGTCACGATATCAGTGCCTGCTCAGCCACGTGATCACTGACGGCACAGTCACGTGATCAGCGCCTCTCAGTCACGTGATCACCGTATGATAAACACGTGATCAGTGAACGACCAGCCACGTGATCACTGCATGCGCGGTCAGGTGGTCAGTTCCTGATCAGCCACCTGATCAGTGCGTGCACAGTCCCCTGATCAGCGCCTGTCAGTCACTGATCACTGCCTGATAAACACGTGATCAGTGCCCGAACAGCCACGTCATCAGTGCATGCGCAGTCACGTGATCAGTGCATGATAGCCACGTGATCAGTGCGTGCACAGTCCCATGATCAGCGCCTGTCAGTCACTGATCATTGCCTGATAAACACGTGATCAGTGCATGATGAGCCATGTGATCAGTGCCCGATCAGCCACGTCATCAGTGCATGCGCAGTCACGTCATCAGTGCATGATAGCCACGTGATCAGTGCATGCTCAGTCACGTGATCTGGACTTGATCAGCCACGTGATCAGTGCCTGCAGAGTCACGTGATCAGGGCCTGCTGAGCTGCGTGATTCCTGCCGGCTCATCTGCATGACAATTGCTGAGCTGCGTGATTCCTGTCGGCTCATCTGCTTGACAATTGCCAGCTGAGCTGCGTGATTCCTGCCTGGTCACGTGCTTGATTATTGCCAGTTGAGCAGCATGATTCGTCACTGCTGAGCTCCATGCTTATTGCCTGCTGATTGCGTGGTTCGTGTCTGCTCAGCTCTTTGAGTATTGCCTCCTGAGGTCCCTGTTCGGTCGCCACCTGCCGGGGACCAGCCCCAACTGATCCAGGGTATTCGAAGGAGAGATGGCCTAGGCGACTATTTATATGCTAATCAGAGATGTCAAGAATAATAGTATGAGGAGAGCTCAGTAGGAAAATTCGGTGGAGAAAAGAGACTGAGTAGCTTGGTTTACGCGGAAGACCAATCAAACTTCAAGACAAGAAGTTTGCACCACTTACGTAGGCCGCAGGCGCCCTCTCGAATAGCGAAAGGTGCCTCACCCTAGACACCTTCTCGAGTGGGTCTTAGCAGCCCAGGCATAATTAGTAAGCGTGGTGGGTTCCGCGCTCCAGATGGAGACTCAGCTGGAAGTTAAAGGGAAGAATGACAAGGAACTTTATGAATTGGAGCTGTAAGTTAACTCTTTGACAGAGAGAGCGAGATGGTGGTGGGGGACAGCCCCCAGTGAAATCAGAGGTGAGAGCACAAAGCAATACAGTAGGCAGACTCCGGTTTTTTGGGGGAGATGCTCGAGAATATCCGGGTGGACTCCTGAGGCTCGATCCCGCATTTGCGTATGCCGAGCCTCCTTCCTCATGACCTTTGTCCAGAGTGGAATGCCTCCCCGGCTCCCGGCACATGATCAGTGCATGCTCAGTCACGATATCAGTGCCTGCTCAGCCACGTGATCACTGACGGCACAGTCACGTGATCAGCGCCTCTCAGTCACGTGATCACCGTATGATAAACACGTGATCAGTGAACGACCAGCCACGTGATCACTGCATGCGCGGTCAGGTGGTCAGTTCCTGATCAGCCACCTGATCAGTGCGTGCACAGTCCCCTGATCAGCGCCTGTCAGTCACTGATCACTGCCTGATAAACACGTGATCAGTGCCCGAACAGCCACGTCATCAGTGCATGCGCAGTCACGTGATCAGTGCATGATAGCCACGTGATCAGTGCGTGCACAGTCCCATGATCAGCGCCTGTCAGTCACTGATCATTGCCTGATAAACACGTGATCAGTGCATGATGAGCCATGTGATCAGTGCCCGATCAGCCACGTCATCAGTGCATGCGCAGTCACGTCATCAGTGCATGATAGCCACGTGATCAGTGCATGCTCAGTCACGTGATCTGGACTTGATCAGCCACGTGATCAGTGCCTGCAGAGTCACGTGATCAGGGCCTGCTGAGCTGCGTGATTCCTGCCGGCTCATCTGCATGACAATTGCCAGCTGAGCTGCGTGATTCCTGTCGGCTCATCTGCTTGACAATTGCCAGCTGAGCTGCGTGATTCCTGCCTGGTCACGTGCTTGATTATTGCCAGTTGAGCAGCATGATTCGTCACTGCTGAGCTCCATGCTTATTGCCTGCTGATTGCGTGGTTCGTGTCTGCTCAGCTCTTTGAGTATTGCCTCCTGAGGTCCCTGTTCGGTCGCCACCTGCCGGGGACCAGCCCCAACTGATCCAGGGTATTCGAAGGAGAGATGGCCTAGGCGACTATTTATATGCTAATCAGAGATGTCAAGAATAATAGTATGAGGAGAGCTCAGTAGGAAAATTCGGTGGAGAAAAGAGACTGAGTAGCTTGGTTTACGCGGAAGACCAATCAAACTTCAAGACAAGAAGTTTGCACCACTTACGTAGGCCGCAGGCGCCCTCTCGAATAGCGAAAGGTGCCTCACCCTAGACACCTTCTCGAGTGGGTCTTAGCAGCCCAGGCATAATTAGTAAGCGTGGTGGGTTCCGCGCTCCAGATGGAGACTCAGCTGGAAGTTAAAGGGAAGAATGACAAGGAACTTTATGAATTGGAGCTGTAAGTTAACTCTTTGACAGAGAGAGCGAGATGGTGGTGGGGGACAGCCCCCAGTGAAATCAGAGGTGAGAGCACAAAGCAATACAGTAGGCAGACTCCGGTTTTTTTGGGGGAGATGCTCGAGAATATCCGGGTGGACTCCTGAGGCTCGATCCCGCATTTGCGTATGCCGAGCCTCCTTCCTCATGACCTTTGTCCAGAGTGGAATGCCTCCCCGGCTCCCGGCACATGATCAGTGCATGCTCAGTCACGATATCAGTGCCTGCTCAGCCACGTGATCACTGACGGCACAGTCACGTGATCAGCGCCTCTCAGTCACGTGATCACCGTATGATAAACACGTGATCAGTGAACGACCAGCCACGTGATCACTGCATGCGCGGTCAGGTGGTCAGTTCCTGATCAGCCACCTGATCAGTGCGTGCACAGTCCCCTGATCAGCGCCTGTCAGTCACTGATCACTGCCTGATAAACACGTGATCAGTGCCCGAACAGCCACGTCATCAGTGCATGCGCAGTCACGTGATCAGTGCATGATAGCCACGTGATCAGTGCGTGCACAGTCCCATGATCAGCGCCTGTCAGTCACTGATCATTGCCTGATAAACACGTGATCAGTGCATGATGAGCCATGTGATCAGTGCCCGATCAGCCACGTCATCAGTGCATGCGCAGTCACGTCATCAGTGCATGATAGCCACGTGATCAGTGCATGCTCAGTCACGTGATCTGGACTTGATCAGCCACGTGATCAGTGCCTGCAGAGTCACGTGATCAGGGCCTGCTGAGCTGCGTGATTCCTGTCGGCTCATCTGCTTGACAATTGCCAGCTGAGCTGCGTGATTCCTGCCTGGTCACGTGCTTGATTATTGCCAGTTGAGCAGCATGATTCGTCACTGCTGAGCTCCATGCTTATTGCCTGCTGATTGCGTGGTTCGTGTCTGCTCAGCTCTTTGAGTATTGCCTCCTGAGGTCCCTGTTCGGTCGCCACCTGCCGGGGACCAGCCCCAACTGATCCAGGGTATTCGAAGGAGAGATGGCCTAGGCGACTATTTATATGCTAATCAGAGATGTCAAGAATAATAGTATGAGGAGAGCTCAGTAGGAAAATTCGGTGGAGAAAAGAGACTGAGTAGCTTGGTTTACGCGGAAGACCAATCAAACTTCAAGACAAGAAGTTTGCACCACTTACGTAGGCCGCAGGCGCCCTCTCGAATAGCGAAAGGTGCCTCACCCTAGACACCTTCTCGAGTGGGTCTTAGCAGCCCAGGCATAATTAGTAAGCGTGGTGGGTTCCGCGCTCCAGATGGAGACTCAGCTGGAAGTTAAAGGGAAGAATGACAAGGAACTTTATGAATTGGAGCTGTAAGTTAACTCTTTGACAGAGAGAGCGAGATGGTGGTGGGGGACAGCCCCCAGTGAAATCAGAGGTGAGAGCACAAAGCAATACAGTAGGCAGACTCCGGTTTTTTGGGGGGAGATGCTCGAGAATATCCGGGTGGACTCCTGAGGCTCGATCCCGCATTTGCGTATGCCGAGCCTCCTTCCTCATGACCTTTGTCCAGAGTGGAATGCCTCCCCGGCTCCCGGCACATGATCAGTGCATGCTCAGTCACGATATCAGTGCCTGCTCAGCCACGTGATCACTGACGGCACAGTCACGTGATCAGCGCCTCTCAGTCACGTGATCACCGTATGATAAACACGTGATCAGTGAACGACCAGCCACGTGATCACTGCATGCGCGGTCAGGTGGTCAGTTCCTGATCAGCCACCTGATCAGTGCGTGCACAGTCCCCTGATCAGCGCCTGTCAGTCACTGATCACTGCCTGATAAACACGTGATCAGTGCCCGAACAGCCACGTCATCAGTGCATGCGCAGTCACGTGATCAGTGCATGATAGCCACGTGATCAGTGCGTGCACAGTCCCATGATCAGCGCCTGTCAGTCACTGATCATTGCCTGATAAACACGTGATCAGTGCATGATGAGCCATGTGATCAGTGCCCGATCAGCCACGTCATCAGTGCATGCGCAGTCACGTCATCAGTGCATGATAGCCACGTGATCAGTGCATGCTCAGTCACGTGATCTGGACTTGATCAGCCACGTGATCAGTGCCTGCAGAGTCACGTGATCAGGGCCTGCTGAGCTGCGTGATTCCTGCCGGCTCATCTGCATGACAATTGCCATCTGAGCTGCGTGATTCCTGTCGGCTCATCTGCTTGACAATTGCCAGCTGAGCTGCGTGATTCCTGCCTGGTCACGTGCTTGATTATTGCCAGTTGAGCAGCATGATTCGTCACTGCTGAGCTCCATGCTTATTGCCTGCTGATTGCGTGGTTCGTGTCTGCTCAGCTCTTTGAGTATTGCCTCCTGAGGTCCCTGTTCGGTCGCCACCTGCCGGGGACCAGCCCCAACTGATCCAGGGTATTCGAAGGAGAGATGGCCTAGGCGACTATTTATATGCTAATCAGAGATGTCAAGAATAATAGTATGAGGAGAGCTCAGTAGGAAAATTCGGTGGAGAAAAGAGACTGAGTAGCTTGGTTTACGCGGAAGACCAATCAAACTTCAAGACAAGAAGTTTGCACCACTTACGTAGGCCGCAGGCGCCCTCTCGAATAGCGAAAGGTGCCTCACCCTAGACACCTTCTCGAGTGGGTCTTAGCAGCCCAGGCATAATTAGTAAGCGTGGTGGGTTCCGCGCTCCAGATGGAGACTCAGCTGGAAGTTAAAGGGAAGAATGACAAGGAACTTTATGAATTGGAGCTGTAAGTTAACTCTTTGACAGAGAGAGCGAGATGGTGGTGGGGGACAGCCCCCAGTGAAATCAGAGGTGAGAGCACAAAGCAATACAGTAGGCAGACTCCGGTTTTGGGGGAGATGCTCGAGAATATCCGGGTGGACTCCTGAGGGCTCGATCCCGCATTTGCGTATGCCGAGCCTCCTTCCTCATGACCTTTGTCCAGAGTGGAATGCCTCCCCGGCTCCCGGCACATGATCAGTGCATGCTCAGTCACGATATCAGTGCCTGCTCAGCCACGTGATCACTGACGGCACAGTCACGTGATCAGCGCCTCTCAGTCACGTGATCACCGTATGATAAACACGTGATCAGTGAACGACCAGCCACGTGATCACTGCATGCGCGGTCAGGTGGTCAGTTCCTGATCAGCCACCTGATCAGTGCACAGTCCCCTGATCAGCGCCTGTCAGTCACTGATCACTGCCTGATAAACACGTGACTGTGCCCGAACAGCCACGTGCCATCAGTGCATGCACAGTCACGTGATCAGTGCATGATAGCCACGTGATCAGTGCGTGCCACCAGTCCCATGA